>NC_063201.1:29603948-29608948 GCF_017589495.1 Alosa alosa | reverse complement strand
GGGCATAGAAAAGTTTGTATGAGGTAAGAAACATGTCCATGCCAATCACTCTGTGGATAGGGTCTATGTTTGCCCTAGTGATGGGCAAATGAAGCTTTGGTGAACCACTAAACCACAGCAGTGTGAACCTAGCGACACTAGCTGAAAAGCAAAAAGATGATTGCCACACATACATTTTTCAACATAAAAGTCCTTAGCAAACCAATATTTTTGGTTACATATACTGGTTTGGGTAAGGACTTTTATGTTGAAAAATCTACATGTGGCAGCCATATTGGATTTTTTCATTAGTGTTGCTAGTTTCACACTGCTGTGGTTTAGTGGTTCACCAAAGCTTCATTTGCCCATCACTAGTTTGCTCCATTGAGCATTGTGTCCAGTTGTCCCTACCTAATGGACATAGACTTCAGTTATTGTCATTTTGAAAAGATTGAACCAGCCTTTAACCAATCCACATTGACTATCATGGGACTGGTATACTTCCTACATTGATATATCAGCAATGATGCACACTGATTGGTATGGCTGTTTTTAAGGCTGTCGATGAATAACAATACACATTCTTTTCGCTCCAGCTTAGACTCTTTGCAGTTCGCTACCGTTGAGTAACCTACCACCTCCTCCGTTATTGTGACTACATTTCAAACAAACGCTTCATTTAAATGTCATCACACTTAGCCACCCCCACTGGTCACTGATTGGTGGGCCCTTCAGAATGGCCCATCGATTCGTCTTGCGCACAGCAGTTCCACACTATCCCAGCGCAAATGGAGCCGGGAGCAATATGCGGGCAGCACCAGGCGGGCAGCACCAGGCTAGCCATTTTCAGCTTATCAGACACTTTTAAAAGCCCATAAAGAGGAGTCATTTCAGACATATGGAACCCCTTTGTGTTTTTAAAAAGACCACATTTCTTTATTCACCATTCACAACCATTCTCTGACATCCATTTCAAATGGTTGTTCTTTCCAGGGCCCTGCTGCACTAGTGGTAGTGGTGCGATATTAGGCACAACTGTGCAATTGTAATTTGGTGGTACTGGGAAGCTTAATGAGCACAGGTGTGTCGTAATTGGAGTTTTAGTCCACAGGCTTAGCATTATGTAGCTATTAATTGTCCCCCAGCTCCCATTGTATCTGTGGTAATATTTAATCTGGTGCCTGAACCCAACCTTCCAAGTCGTCCATTTTAGGGCCCTCTGTAGCTTTAAAGTAACCATAAAACTCCCTGGCACAGCAAGAGTCTGAAACTATCTTTGATGACCTAGATTCCGTGTGTATCTTCTTCACTCTAGCTTCACAGATGCCTTACTGAGCTGATTTCCACCTCATGTAAATCAGATGTTTTTTTTTTTTTTTCCCGAATTATCTGGATAGCTATGTGAGTAGTGAGTATCAAGTTAATCAGAAACCTAAGGAGAGGTGGGGGGGGTTGAGAGAGAGAGAGAAAAAGCATGATACAGTGTGTGTCAGCACAGGTGTGTGTGTGTGTGTGACTGTGCCAAAAAGTGGGAGAGATTAGCGAGATTGAGTGAGAGCATGGGAGTGTGAGCCCACAGGTGAGGGAGAGAGGAGGAGGAGGAGGAGGAGAGGTGGGCAGACAGGAGGAGGGGGGGAGGAGTGAAGAGAGAGATAAGCGGAGAGAAGGAATTCACCGAGACCTGAAGGCAAGAGGTAAAATCACAGACGAGAAAGGGAGGGGCCCCTTCCACAACACGACGGCACAGTTACACATGGAAACAGCCGGTAGCGAAGGGGGGAAGACAAAGAGAAAGAAAGAAAAAAGGAAAGACAAGCAGACATAGTTTTACTCTGGCGACAGTTGCCTGCTAAAGACAAAGGCAAATAAGAGCTGGCAATGAAGGCGAAGGACAGAGCAGAGTGTTGACTGAAGGAGTGAAGAGATTAATAAGAGACACCAGAGAAAAGAGTCAGGGAGAACATAAAAATAGTTCTGTGGATACACATTGACTGAGAGAGCAGTACAAGACCCAAAGGGCAACTGACATCAGCAGAAAAAGAGAGAGCGCAAGAGAGAGAGAGAAAGAACGTGACAGAGCGTGAGAGTGAAAGAAAAAGAGAAGAGAAGTGGAAGTCAGTGCAATCCTTTTGAGATTGTATTAAAACATGTTTCAGTTCACCATACAGACAGCATAGGATATACTGACAGAAAGAGAGATAGGAGGCTTAGCAGGAAGACAGTCAATCCAACAGATAGCCATCAAGCACTTCATTCACAATGCTGACGAAGGAGTACAGAATATGTATGCCTCTGACAGTAGACGAGGTAAGTGAACACAGTGGAAGTTGTGTTGGCTTTTGTGTATGGTTGTATTTGCCGTGGTCTGTTGGTAGACTGTAAGTGTCCACACGATGTGAAAAGAGTGTGGTATCAACTCAGGGTGAAGTGGCTGCTCCTCTGTCGATGTCAAGCAGGTGTCCCTTGATCACCCTGGACTATGGCACAAGTCCACAGTACTGCGAAACCATAGATTGGTCTATTTACATGTCACAGCACACTTGGTGGTTAAGTTAGATCATGATTTCCACAGGAAATACTCTGTGTGATGAAAAGAAAGTCGAGAGTGGTTCTTGTCGTGAGGGTGTTGTGAGGGAAGTGTTCACAATTTCATGGTTTGATCACAGTTCACTGTAAATAGTTTTTAGTGTTGGTGTCTGACAAGCACTGTTAATTACAGTAATGAACCACCACTGTAGTGTATCTAATAACCAGCTGAGGCTCCGAATTATTAACCAGTCAGTGGAACTGTAGGGTTCTGACAATGTTCCTATTGCCTGCGAGAACAGCCATGTTACTATATCTTTGTGTTTGTGTGGGTGTGTGTGTTCCCAAACAATTATCTATTTTTCTCTACAAACAAAAAAAAAACAACAAGTCAAACTGGTTACCTCCTCTAAGTCCACTGCATACAAAGACTTTCAAATGTAAACATTGAAGAAAACAACAAAGGGGATTTCCCTCAGCTGAGCTCTAAAGTATAAAGGGTGATTTTGTTGAGAAGGATTGCCTCTTCCATTGCATCCTCCACTACCACAGTACAGTATGTGTGCTACCTGTTTTTAATAACCAGTACTAAATATAGCTGCAGGTAACACATTCACTCAGCACTCACACTAGGCCCGGAGTTGAGCTGTGTTGAGCTGTGTCTGAGTTGTCTTTAGCCATGATCATTGGGTTCCCATCGAGGCTAGGAAATGTACTCCCAATTTGTCTTCTGAACATTATGCAAATTGTGTGATTTTTTTGCTGTCACTCAACAGATGACTGTGTTTTCATTGCCAGCACTTACCCCTTTTTGACTTTGAGTAATGACTACTTCAGCACTTCTGCATCCTAGAAAAATGTCCCGTTGATCCAAAAATGAAACAAACCATACAACTTTAATAAGCAATGATTTTACATCCAAATACCGAAAACTGTGTTGCTTACTTCTATTAATACAAAATAGGCCCGATTCACTCCTAGAAGAAAATATGCTTGTGCGTTTCTTTTGAAAAATAAGCAATGTTTGGGAAAAACAGATTGGTTTCTTAATCTCAGTGTGAATGAAAATAAGTTTGTGGTCTTAATCCCTTATGAGAAGGAGGCTGTCTTAATAAGCATATTTACTGAAAATGTATAAGGCTAAACACTTGGATTATAACAAACAAAAATAACACCACTAAAGAGAACATTGGGCCTGGCAACAGCGCGAAGGTGATTAAGTTTGACCTCCCTTTTCTGCTTGCAATCTCTCTTACTTAACTTTTGACTTTCTCACACTCGCTCTCCCCCACCCACCACCACTCTCCCTCCCTCTGCCTCTCTCTCTCTATCTCTCTATCTCTCTCCCTCAGTATAAGATTGGTCAGCTTTATATGATCAGCAAACACAGCAGTGAGCAGAGTGGGGGCGGGGAGGGGGTGGAGGTGCTCCGCAACGAGCCCGACACGCACCCCGAGCACGGCGCGGGCCAGGTGACCGAGAAGCGCATCTACCTCACCAGGTGAGGCCACACACAGCCGCCAGTGATTCCACTTCTGACACCAGTATTGACCAGCTTGTAAACATGTCTGTCCCTATAGGTTACATATGTAATCCCCTGACCTTCCCTGTGCGTGGACAGTGACTGCCCTTTCTCTATGTCCTCATTATTCTGGCTACTTGTATCTGTGCTGCGGTCTGCTAGAATTCCCCTTCTTTTATTGCCTGCTGCCTCCACCCTCATTCCAGAAAATTCATCTGTGTTGTTGTCAATCCCTTGGAGTGTTTTTGGTATTATGTGCCGTGTCTAGTGTTTCATACCTGATGTTGCCGCCAGCTACTACATTTTCTCCAAAGTCCCCCTCTACCAGTAATTTGTTGTTTGTGTTGCTCCTTCGATCGTTTGCTTTGTGCCATGTAGACGCCGCACCCCCCTGACATCCTGACTCTACTGCATGTCTCTACTGCTCTCTCTTTCCAAGGCCTCCTCACTGCTCTTCTCCTCCTCCTCCTCCTCCTCCTCCTCTCCCCCCTGCTCCTCCTTAGATATTTACCATTCGTCTCTCATCCCTCCATCCTGTTAACCAGCCCCACCAGGGGTCCCGGGGATCGTTTTGACCTTGACTGGCTCAATTACCAGGCTTGACTAATGCTTGTCTCTCCATGCCCTAAAGGTATGGAGCATTTTCCACCTTAGAAAGATATTTAAACCCTGGTTGGGTTAGAGGCAGTCTAGGTGTGTGTGTGTGTGTCCATGTGTGGTCGCTATCTTAATGCACACCCTCCTTGCCATTTATCTAAGCATATGCTTTTTGTTCTATTTGCTCACCATCACTCCATCCATTCATCTTTCTCTCCATCTATCTCTGCATCCCTCCATCACGCCTCCCTCTGACAGGTCAGGCAGGGAGAGTAAACAGCTCCACTCCTGCCTTGTCTTATCTCAAAAGGCATACTTTGTTATCACGTGCTCTCTTGCCTGCGTCCTCTAATGTAAAGGGCATGTGGACACACCT
>NC_063201.1:29433948-29601448 GCF_017589495.1 Alosa alosa | reverse complement strand
ACAGGTTGTTCCACCTTGCTAGTCTCAGATTTGTGGGAGTCTGGTGTGCCATGAAAGGTTGTTTGCCCCCCCAGTATTCACCAGAGGCGCGTCGGTGCTCCTCCGAGCGGCAGCGCACCTGTGGTGCTGTTTGGGAGGCATCGTCGGTTTGGACCTGCAGCACTGCTAAGAAAGAGAGTGTGTGTGTGTGTATTTGTGTGTGTTTGTTTGTGTGTGTATTTGTGTGTGTGTGTGTGCATATGTGTGTATGTGATTTGTTTTTGTTCTTGTGGTCTCTCAGGTGTTTGGAGACAACCCCACCCCAAAAGACAATGTGTGCTTTCTGGACATTTTGACGGATCCAATACCTGAGAAGCATTACAAGAAGTCAGAGGTACAGCAGGAAGGCTTCCTGTAAATACTTCTTGTATTTCTGCATTCTGTACATTCACACCGTGATTTCCTGATTGTCTATCCTGCACGTGACCCTGGACTACTACTGTCATTTTCTATGAAATGCAGCATCAGGACTTTTCCATTAGCTTCCCCTTCTGAAACCGAAATTCAAACATTCATACGCACATGTGCACACACACATGCACGCACGCGTGCACACACACACACACACGTGTACTCGCGCACGCGCACACACACACACACACACACACACGACAGTAGTAAACAGGTCCACACAGGCAAACAGGTTTGGAACTCTGACGTGACACATGTAGTGGGAGTGTACCCACAAACACACACCCACACACACTTGGCTTTTATGTTTGACGTTTGCACGGTAACAGCTTGTGTCATTATAATGCGTGCCTCTGCATCCTGCAGTCGGAACGCAGGAGACATCAAACGTGCATCGTTATAAGATGTGCAGTGGGAGATCACTCAGCGTCAGCTCCATTATTTCTCCCAGCTCTTGCAGTGTGGAGCCCAGGGTCAGCTCTGATCCCAGGGATTTCTGCTTGTTTCCCTTTTAGGCAGATGCCCTCTTTTTACCTTGCATCCTTCCTTGAACACGCACGCACACACACACAAACACGCACGTACACACGCACACACACACACACATGCATACTCATAGACACACACACACAGGTGCACGAGGCATGCACACATACACACATACCAATGCAGCAACCACTAGAAAATATATAGTGTATTTTCAGTAAACATCAGTTTGCTCTGGCCCTCACCGCTCCACACTCACATTTACACTCACACACACACACACACACACACACACACACACACACACACACACACACACAACACACCTATCACTTAAAAATATATAGTATGGTCTTGGAAAACATCCGTTCACATTCATGCACACGCACACACTAACAAACCCATATGCCCACACAGCACACACACACACACACACACACACACACAGAGAGAGAGAGAGAGGGGGGCACCTCTGGTGTGGTGCTCACTCAGCAGGTAATCTGTAAGTGCTTAACCCCCGGCAGGACCTGAGCTGCTGGGAGTCGGCGAATACGGGGCGCGGCCCCCTGGTGGCCGGCTGGCGGAACAGCAGCCAGCCCATCATGTGCTCCTACAAGAGGGTGCACTGCAGCTTTGAGGTCTACGGCTTTCAGACGCGCACCGAGGAATTCATCCACAAGGTACGCCGAGAACAACAGCACTCCCCCTCCCTCCCTCCCCACGGCATCCCTTAGCCACATTAATTTAGCGCGCACAGTGAAATGAGAGGGGAATCCAATGACGGCAGTTCATATGGAGATGTGTAGCTTGAAAGGTGTTCTTGGACAGCCGCAGCAATCACCTTACAGTAGCCCATTATGCGTTCCACTAAGGCATTAAGGCCCGTAATAGCGTTCGTTTCAAAATCTCATCACCCCTTTGCCTATTACCTCTTAAAAACTCCAGTGGTGAAGGAATAAGATGAAGGTTGTGGTCAAATTTCCATTTCCTGTCCAAATGGGAAACTGTCAGTAAAAAGGAGCGAGGAAAAGTCCTCACTGACATTAAAGCCATTTCATTATTCCCTCAGCAAAATGTCATTTCACTCTACATAATATCATAAAGTAGAACCACATGCATATTAAATCTATTACACTCCAACTAAAATCCCACCCTGACCTACAGCAGAACAAGGCAAAGTCATGTTGTTCTCTGATTGTGCTGCTGTTGCATCATGTAGAGTTTTGTTGTGTGTAACGTAACTTGACATGCTGTGATGTGATATGTTCTTCACAGACCATCCGGGACATCCTGCTAGTGGGACACAGACAGGCGGTAGCCTGGCTGGATGAGTGGCATGGTAATTATTGCCCTTCATGTCCCCCTTATTACATTACACACAATATTGGTCAAACCCATGCAGATTACCATATACAGTCCACTGGCTGACAGCAGTTTGAAAACCACACTCTGTGGTATAAAGGCGAGGTGCACTGCTGTTGTTGACATGTTAGAAGAGACATCAGCCATGTTGGAGACGGTGATGACAGCAGATGCATCTTCATGCCAAAGCCCATTTAGTCAATAATATGGTATGTCAGACGTGTGACTCAGACGTGTCTGCGCCTGTGGTTTTGCCCCACCCAGGGATGAGTCTGGAGAGCGTGCGCCAGTACGAGAAAGACCTTCAGGAGGAGACCAACAACAAACTCAAAAGCACAGACAACAACCATAAAGGTACCGTTAGAACACAAATGGCTTGTAATCACACCATCAGGGAGAAAGGCTGAAGGATGTACTATGTGAGTGTGTGTGTGTGTGTGTGTGTGTGTGTGTGTGTGTGTGTGTGTGGAGTGTGTGTGTGTGTGTGTGTGAGAGTGAGGGGCTGGGGTGATAGAGTGTGTGAGAGAGAGAGGGCTGAGAAAGAATAATGAGAAAGAAGAACAGAGCGAGGGGGTGAGGGAGAGCGGTCGAGAGACATGCAGGCTGCTCTGCTCTGCTCTGCACTGCTGTGGCTGTGGTGTGTGGTGTGTGGTGTGTAGTAAATGCCACTGCGTCAGTGGGGATGAATAGTGTCATGCAGCTCCCCTGCTGAACTCAGCCCCATCAGCACATCTGCATCGTAAACACCCAGCCATGCAGCACTTCCTGCAAATGTCACCCAGTGGGTGCTGCATGGCCACATGTTTAGGGATAAATGTATGCATGTGTGTGTGTGTGTGTGTGTGTGTGTGTGTAGGTGGGTGTATGCGTTGGTGTGCATATACTGTATGTAAAAAGGAGAGAAAGGGGGATAGAGGAGAAAAAAGCGAGTGACTAAGAGTGAGTATGTGAGTGTGTTGTGTTGCCATAGAAATGTATAGAAGAGAGCGTTAGCACTGCAGGAGGCAGGAGCCTATATTAACATACAGTCTCACATGCACTGCATTCCAGCCACACTTGGTGCATGTGAGGCAGCACTGATGGGCTTTCTTTCTCCAGCAACCTGCCTTTGCACTCTTGGGTTTCCATTTGATACCAGCAGTCCTATCAACGAAATGGAAAAAGTGGAAAAAAAAACCAAGTTGAAGTGAGAGCAGAGCAGAAAGATTACACGCTTGAGAGGCTGGAGGTGGGGTGGCTGGTGTTCTAACCTTGCCCGTCCTGAGATGCACATGGGCCTAAATGTGTGTGTGTGTGTGTGTGTGTGTGTGTGTTTATGTGTGTGTTTGCGCAGCACTGTACTGCTTGTCTAGCGTTAGCTGCAGAGGCAGTGTATGCATCTGAATGGGAGAGAGAGAGAGCGCCGTGCCAAAGAAGTGACGGGTCTTTGACCGCTCGTGTTCTGTGCTGCCGTTCCTCCGGGCTTCGCACTGCCCTCTGATGGCGACTGGGCGGTACTGCGTCAGCATTGTAAATATCCCTGTCAGCGTCCACAATATGGCCAGCAGCAGCCTGCCACTTTCCCCTCATGATGGGGACCATCACTCTGTAATAGACCTGCAGTCATTGCTCATCCCCCGGCATTGTGTGTCGCCACTGCCACTCACAGGCAGGACGGCGCTACTGCACGATGTCTCTCCGTGGCAGCGACACACTGCCCAGTGTAAGTCAGGATGCAAACAGGAGCAGCTGCTCCGCCAGCATTAGTTAATGTCCATGCAAACAAGTGTGTATATGTGCAAACATGAAAACACCCAAAAAAACAAGTGAGGCTCTCCAGTTGGCATGGGGAGCGCTTTTGTGTTTGTCATGTAATGCACTATTCATGGGGAGATTATTTTGTCTGTGATGATGAGTCTAAAATTGGTTGTAATCTCTCTCCCTCCCAGGCATACGTATACACACACTGTTTCTCTCTCCTGTGCTTTTTCCCTGTCATGTTCATATACTCACTATACACACACAGTGCTCTCGTCTCCTCACTCTCGCTCTCTCTTACTCACTCTCTCTCCCTCCATCTCGCTCTCTCTCTCTCTTGCTCCCTCTCTCCCCCTCTCTCCTTTTCTCTCTCTGTCTCTTAGATGCTGGCCCTCGTCCCTCCTTCTCTCGCTCCATCTCGGTCACAGACGAGTGCTCTTTGAAGAAGATGGGGGTGAGGCCTGCAGTCATCCCCAACCCTGCCACCTCCTCCTCCTCCTCCTCCTCCTCCTCCTTCCGCCAGCGCCTCCACCAAGTCCTCCTCCTGCTCATCGATGGGGGTGTTGAGCAAAGTGAGGCTGCATTCCACGCCAGAGTAACCGCACACTCCCCCACACCCCACCCCTTCCCACCAGGGTACTTTGGACTCATGTTCCGTAGACTGGCTGCACCCACAGCCCTACCTCCACCCCCACCTCAAACAAGCCATTATAATTTGCCTTCCATCCCCAACCCCAACCATGTCTACCACACATGATTATGTACACACCTGTGTGCCTTCCGGAGCTAATCCACTCTCTAGTCTCTCATCCAGATGGTGGCCATTCAGAGGAGTCGTGTGGTTGACATTTTTTATACTAGTTATTATTTTTACTCTACTTATTTAACCCAATTGTGTGCAATCAAGTGTAAGCAATAATCTCTATAGATCAAGCTGTCTTTCAAATGACATACATTCCGTGTAGCTATTGAGTGAGACTGTAGCATTGTATTGGCTTCACAATCTTCACAAGCTAAAGGGGGCAATGGGTTAAGTGTGGTTCACCTTTAACCATGTCAACATTTTGACACTGCTTGTTTAATCACGTGTCACCTTGGCCCAGTGAACCAATTGTAATCGAAGTGCAAATAGCAGTGATGGAATAGTGTGATGAGGAGAGTGAACGTTACAGTGAAAACAAGTGTATGTATATATTTTGTCAAAGTCAGATTTGCAGCTGCACAATAAACCCCCCTCAGGCTGGAGAAATGTCTTTGGCGGAGGTTTTTTTCTCTCCCAAGTGTGCTTCTCAGCTTTTTAAATGACTGGATCCTCTCTGCCGTCAGAAACCGGCGAACAGCAGACTGATCACTGCAGAGGTGAGGTATTCATCAGGAAATTGGGTTAGCGCCTCAGTCTTTAGGCAACAAAGGGGAAAATTTGACGTCCGCGCGCCGCACATCTCCCCCTGAGCAGCGGTGCACTGGAGAGGGAGCTATGATTAAAAGGAATTGAGATGGAAAAGTTTGAGAACATTGGAGGAAACAAATCGACAGACACACAGGGGGAGAGAAAAGAGACCGAGAGAAAGAGAAAAAAAGAGAGAATGAGAGAGAAATAGAGAGAGAGAGATAGACAGAGAGAGAGAGAGACAAATCCTCTTTTGCTGTCATCGGCTATTCTTCCAGCGCGTGTAATTTGCGCCGAGGCGTGCACTCCTTCCTCCTCTCCACCACATTCATCTGATGTTCTCTTCTCTTTAGGATGAAGGCATGCAGAGAGGGGGGGGGGGTTTGCCACACTTAAAAACGAGGGTAGCTGAAGCACTGCAAGGGTCTGCAGAGAACCTCAAGCTTTTTGCTCTCACTTCCAATAATCATTCTCCGCCCGGCCCTTTATCCTTCCGACTGGCCCCACTGCTGGTCTTCCATCGTCCACCTCTCCAGAGAGCGCCTCTGAAGCACTTCTTATGCAGTTCATTACATCAGCACTGCGTCAAAATGATCATACATAAGCATTTTACCAGCGTTTTATAAAATGACTACTGCGCTAGTGTTATTAGTATAAAGAGAGTTATTGTCTTCATCACCTTCTTTTAACCCTGTGCTTTCTCATTTCCTCATTCCCTCGTTCCTGGTGGCCATCTTTAATTCCTTTGTGGCATTGGAGGGATTTAGCCCAGTCTTTGTCTTAAAAAGGCAGAATTTGATCCTGATGCACTGCAGCACCTTGAAGAGAGAGGGGAGATTTGCAAAGACCTTTCAAAGGAATAATACGTTTGTCCTACACATTAACCCCCTGATATATGAGCTCAACCAATAGATCAATAGCCCTTCTAACAGGCACACAGAAGCTGGCAGGCATTGATCAACGGCCCCATGATGTAAACGTCTCATTTCAATTCCATATCCATGTTTCTCCCACAGAAGGGGGCCATTAGGTCCCTCACAGATAATATCCCACAGTTGTGCCAAGGCTTACAAGTGCCTGTGGTCCATTTTAGTCTAATTTCTTACACACTCAGCTGCCAAAAGCGATTGATCCTGTCCGAGGATCTGGGCCTGGTGCTTCACATTACTGAGCTTAATCCACAGGAGGAACTGCAGTGGTGTTCCTGATGAAGACACACAACTTTGTTTTTTTTTGTTTTGTTTTTTTCTTGAAAATTATGGGACACTAAAAAAGGCAGTTTGAGGGTAATTTATGAGGAGTAATTATGTATCTCTTACACGCATGCACACACCCGCCCACACAAACACACACACACAGTGTGCACACATTCTTTCTCTCTCCCTCTCTCTCTCCCTAAGGGAGTAGTGTATGAATGTTTGGAAGGCATTCATTGAAATTCACGCCCTAAATATCCTAATCAGCACGCCCATGAAGATCCCAACTTTAATTGGCCCATCCTGCCCATTAATTTGGGCAGCAGAGCTGCAGTGCAATGCGGCATATGCTCTTTAATGAAACAGAATGGAGCCTAATAGAAGAGCCTTTATTGATCCACAAAGGTGAAATTACATTCCTCAGTTGCTCTGAGACAATTATGGCATACATCATAACACAAACAGATAAGCATTGGGGGAAACACGTGTGAGACAATATAGTAACAGGTCATATTGGATGAGCCTATCCTCCCACCACCAACATAAACAGAAGAACCCCCAAATCCAATATGAATGGAATCACAATGAGAGAAACTGGAGGGGGGGGGATCAGCATAAAGGGAAGAAATCTAATGAACATCTTGAATGTGTCTCTCTCGTTTGCGTTTTTTTGTAAGGCGGCCGTGAACATTTCCATTAAAACATGCATCAGATAGCTGGACCCCCCCCCTCCTCACTCTCACTTTTTCCCCATCCTCATCTCATCTCACGCCTTCTACCCACACACCCATCACTGTTCCATTTCTTTGTTATTATTTGCATACGCCACGCGCTGATGAAATCATATCTCGGGCGCTTCTATCGTTTGTAAAACGTCGCATCGCAGAGGTGCGCTGACCCGAGGACCTGTGCCGAGATAGATGGACGGTCAGGAGCAACGCCGAGGCTGATGGATAGCGAGCCACACTGGCGGAGATAAGCCCGGCAGCGGCCAGTCCTCCATTGTCCTCCTCCTCTGCCCTTTCCCCCTGTTCTCCTCCACCAGCCGCTCCATGTAGATGAGTGCTGGTTTAGTGCGTGCTTGCTACAGGGACTTGTGGGGCTTTTTCCCTCCCTTGTGAACTCCATATTGTACAGAGTGCCAACCGCTCCAGCTGGAGGATGAGCGCAGCACTCCCCACTGCCCTCCCAGCCCCCCTGAGCTTTTTAATGAATATTAATGGCAGGCTATTGTGGAAAAGGGGGACTCTAGTCTTCCTTACAGATCTTCAGTCATGACTGTACATGGCCTTAGGCACACAATCCACTATCCTGTGCATGCTAAAGAGGAGGGTGTATTTACGGAGGCTCGAGCCTTTTTTTTTTCCCCCAGCCGTGTCTGTTTTAAATAAAAACCCTCTGCAAGAAAAAAAGCAGGCCTACTTAGTCCACATGGCATCACACCATGCACGCACACACACACACGCACCTCAGCAAAAAAAAAAAAAACCCTCTTTATGCCTGAAAGATGCATGAAAACACGACAAGGCAAGGTCGATGAGATATCCTTGCCATATCACTCTGACCTGATATAAAGTACATTTTTAACTGTCACCAGAGGAAATTGAGTGAGACCGCGGTTACGGTACATATGGCACCAGTGCCGGGTCAAAGACGCGTGGAAAAACGGGGATTTGACATGCGAAGGAATTAGGAAACGATTGGTACCACTCCTCAGACTGACGGCGGCTTTTCCACACAGCTGACTTCCTGCTCCCGTGCCATCAATCAAGGGGGACTGGGCAGAAAGAGCTAGCGCCTGGCACCCCCGTCAGTCTCTGTCAGTCAGCGGCATTTTACAGGCCAGTGGAGAAGCGCCACACGCGGGCACGGCCAGCTGAAGTCATCTCCCTTCACAGTCTTGTGGCAAAGGAGGGGTGAGGAGGGGAGGGGGTATTAGACGGGATGTTGGCTAGCACTGGAACTGTCACAGGCATTAAAGCGCCTGAGCGGAAGAGCGAATGAATGGATGGCTTTCCATTCACTCCTAAGACAAAGGTTCCTGAGAGTGCAAATAGCCAGGTGTGCATTTCAGCAGATTTATTTCACCGCTTGATGGGACTGGGGTGGGCTAACGGGGGGGATAGCCACTTCCAAACATCAAGCGTCCAAACTTTCATTCCCTGGCCAATTAGAGCCCATCTGATTCAGCGAATTAAGCTCTCCAATGGGCCATCTGATAGGTAGCATCAGGTGTTCTGGATTTCGCCAGCACCGGGCCGGTGGGATCCCAGCTGTGCGGCTTGAGATCTGGCCACCGCTTCCTGACGCGCAGCACAGAGGCGCCTGCCGACACTGGCACACACACACACACACACACACACACACACACACACACACACGTCCGGCCCTTCAGCAGCGGCAGGGAGGACGTGCTGGAGCTCTCAGACGCACCATGCCGCGCTCCCCTCACCACAGCCAAGTCTCCCAGGCCGAGATCAGCATATGATTGAGTGAACATGGCTCTGCAGGCCCCCACACAGGCACACACACACACACAGAGAGACACACACACACACACACCTACACACAGACAGATACAGGCACACACACACACAGAGAGAGAGAGAGAGAGAGAGAGAGAGAGAGAGAGAGAGAGAGAGAGAGAGAGAGAGAGAGAGAGAGAGAGAGAGAGAGAGAGAGAGCAAAACTGTAATTCTTGACAGGCTGATCCTGCTGCCCTGAGGGGAAGCTCTTACATGCTCGTGGCTCTGTGTTAGCGCGTGGGCATTCAGATAACGTGAATCCCCTCGGACCGGGCTGGCACACACTGACCTTGCGTGCGGTGGGAATTAGGGGCCAGTCCAACATTCATATGCATGAACGCCAGAGCGGCATCTCCTTCCCAACTCTCCCCAGCCGAAGGCCCACAGTTGGAGCAAATATCAAAGACCCCGTATATATTACCATTATTACTATCAGAGAAAATATCATTATTATCTAGGAGAGATAGCAGGGGGGAAGGGAGAGCAAGAAGGAGCAAAAGAAAGATACTACGTTCATGATAATAGTTGGGAGGGAGGGAGTGATTGAGAAAAAAGAAGAAAAGAGAGATTGCGAAGAGACAAACAGAGAGGGAGGAAAAGGCAATTGATGCTTATCGCAGCCTCTGGAGAGCAGTTGATGTGCATCTTTAGAATCTCAAGTCTGCATGCTGCAGTAATTAGCACTGTTCTCTGGGCAGATCTCTATCTGGAGCATGTACTGTATGAAGCCATCACCGTCACTCAGCCTTCCCCAGCATGCCTCACAGGCCTGCTCTCTCTGGGTTTCTCTCTGTTTATCTCCCTCCCTCTCTCTCTCTGTATCGCTCTCTCTCTCTCTCTCTCCCAAATCCATCCTCCTTCTCCTTAGCATTCACATGCTTTGTCCATCCATCAAGCAAGACCTGTTCCAAGGCGGCACAATGCATCCCAGTACTTTTATGGGCTGTTTTGAAGGTGAGCTAAAACTTGACCAAGACCCAACTGGCTCAAACCGACCGGACCTCTGGACTGCTAAACACACCTGAACTGCAGTAGACTGCACTAATTTGACCTTCAGTGGCTAAGCGTGTTGACATATGCATGGTGATTATGAGCGGGTCGTTATGTAATCATTTTCATTTGGGTCATTTGGCTGCCATGACTCCACCTGCTCAGACAGGCACCCAGCAGAGAGAACAGATAGCGCAGTGTGTCTCTACTCGAGCAGCACTGATCCCAAGCCTGGGTGTGTGTGGGGTCTGAGGGTGGGCTGGGTAAATAGACAGACACACAGTGAATACAAGAAGAGAGAGAGAGAGAGAGAGAGAGGGAGAGAGAGAGGACACCACCACAGAGGGGCAGAAAAGAGAGAAAGAGGAGAGGTCATTCTCTCACCTTCATCCCTCTGGCTTCTCTGGTGCATCTTGGCTGCATCCCTGCTTTCCGGAGACGTGCCTCTGAGCCAATCAGCTGTGCACAACAACACAGAGGAAGGGGAGGGGAGTCCTTGACTACAGGTCTACACATACACACTCACTCTCTCACACACACACACACACACACACACACACAATCACACACACACACCAATGGCAGTCTGGCACCATCCATCACACAAAACCACACACCTCAAAAACAGCTTGGCCTTCATTTATAAATGGCAAGAAGAAAAAGGTCATTTTAAACATCTAACACATGTGATACATTGATTCAAATTTTTCTTTTGGACAAGATTGGAAAAACAGTTCTTCAGAGAACCGTCATGTGATTGATCAGCTGACTTTAACATGACCTGTCTTGAAATAATCAATGAAATTGCATGTCACTCATTTTGATTGATGCACCTTTGTGAACTTCTCCAATGAACACCTGATTGATTAAAGATTTTTTTAAAGAATATATGTATCCATATATAACTGTCTGTTAAGGGCTGGCTGTATCACCCCAGTGTCCTACCACTCCCTACTGTAGGCTAAAGCAGTATGACGGATCGATCGGATCAGCTGATGTGTAATGCCTCTGTAAAAATATTCTCAGGTTGGACGTCACTCATGGATAGAGGTGGGACAAGACAATTGACTTTGACGTGATGTATTCATTAGTGCAATAGCCTAGGCTACTACTCAAAATGCAGAGAAAATAACCTGCTTGGGAAGACATAAACGCAAACATACCTAATACTATGAGGTAGCCTAGATGATTGGTTTAGATAGCCTTCTTCCTTAGTAGGTTGATCAAAATATTTGAGGGCATGAGGTTGCAACACACCCTGACCAAACCAATAAACAATGTTTGTTTGGTCAGAGCAGATCTGTGAAAGCAATTTTCCTACAATTCCTACAGGTAAGCGACCCTTGGTGATTTAAACCCTCTCTGAGCACATTCTGGTCATTTTACCACATGGCGATATTGACGTTTGCTAGTTTAGATCGGCTAAATCCGTCGTGTGTGCAGTGGCACTGAAGCCAAAGCAATTAAGCTCCCCTCAGTTTAGCTACCCAGGGGGGCAGAACCCAGTCATGCAACTCTGCTATGAACCGTGGAAATCGAATGAACCTGACCTTCTGCCGGCGATCAAAGCACGAACACGTCTCAGCAATCCCCCGCAGAGCGAGGGAGAGAGAGAGACGAGAGCAACACTGTCGTCCAGCCATTGGGCTGCTTTACATAAGAAATGTAGCTTACCTTTTCGCTCTTAATTTCCATGAAATCGTGGGAGAATGGGGTTTCAGAAGGAAGGCGAGGGAACAGCAAGATCCGCGGGACAGCAGAAGTCATTATATGGAAACTCATTAAATGCTGTTCACCCATGTCGAGCGCAGGATCTAGGCCTAGGAAAAACGCAACTAACCTCTGAATGGAGGAATGTTTGATATCTGATGAGATTCACGTTGATAGATGGTTACCAAAGTTTCTTTTTCTTTTTTTGCCCAGGAATCGTAGTTTACAAAAATGCTTTAGTCTACAGTTTCCTATTTTACTGACCACAAATGACCTTGGCCCACTGTTTTTTCAAGGCACAGACGTCTATAGCTATTGTTTTTTTTAGTCTGGCAGAGTGAAACAAAAATGATGAGAAATCTCTCAGATCATCCTAAGAGCTGTGAAATAATCACCTGGCCTACAGCAGCTGAGGCACACAAGCCTGCAAACATTTTAAGGCCCTTGCAGACTCAAACCAACCTAGACACAGGGGGCTGGGATGACTTATGAAGACATATGTAAACAGTATTTATTACACTGATCTAATATTTAACATGCCAGTGAGCATACATTTTTCAAAGAGGGATGTATAAAAAAAATGAGGGCAATATATCATTAATGGGGTATCACTTGTAACCAGTAATAAAAGCTCTATTTAAACAGTCATGTATGAAGTGTGTTGTTTCTCCAGGCTATACCCCTACAGAGGGTGTGCGCATCTACTCAAGTGAAAATGCATAGGCCTACAAAAATATAATTGCTTCTCTGAGCGTGGTTTTCTAGCAATAATGACTAAATTCACTGTAATCCAGTGTATTAAATTATTCATTTATGTGATAAACTTGATACGGCACAGCTATATAAATATGTATATGAAATATATGTCAAACTGCAAGTGCGACTGTGGAATGGCTTTGAAATGCAATATGTACTGATTGTTTGTGAACTCATTGAAGCATCTGAAATGTAAATCCAAAACAATTATTTTATTTCTTTATTCTCTTACTTACTGAGGGCACAATCATTTTCTTATTGACAATGAACTTAGATGCATGATATACCAGTATGTTATAACATATCACATCAGAGTGTTTGGGAAAAATCAATTAAGACTTTAATTTGTTTTGGAAACATACAATTTCAACAGGAGATTAGTCCAATGCTTTAATAAATTACTTAATAAATAATCCAATGGGTAAATTGAGAACACCTGGAAGTATACACTTTTTTTCTTGGATTTTTAGAGCAGTCAGATTTTAAAGAGGCGAAACATTTAATAAATACAGACACTTAGATTCTCCAGTGTCTCATTGCATTCTAAGTGAGGACAACATTTCTGATTATCAGACATATTATCCCTATTAGCACTGAATTAAATCACAACAATTGAACTCACAATTGCTGTGCTACAAAACATATATTAACGATAAGGAAGGCGTTCTCCCTCTCTGTTAACCACTTTGGACATTCTGGCAAATAAAACCTACTGTGTGGTTTTGCCCAGTGGATGTGCCCTTCACATTAGCGTATTGCACATGTAAGCATTGTGTTGTCCCGGCTACTTTAGGGACAAAGGCATTAAAGGCATAAGCAGTCATTCAGAGAGGATCGTGACATTTGTGCGGTCCCATCACAGTGTAATCAAGTTTGGCAGAGGATGTCTCCCCAAATAAGGCCAGGTCTTTGTTTGTTGTGTTCAGCTCAGACATTCTGTAAACAGAGTCATACAGCCCCATTGTTGGCGGCAGAGTTTGCACTTCCGACACAGCCTCAGGGAGGACAAATTCAACACAGACACAGGAACCTGTCTGATTAAAGAAACATCAGACATTCGAGCAAAACTGTAAGTTATTTATGTTAGCATTAACCATTAGCGGTCTTCAGTGCTGTGCGGCCCCTTGGGTGGTACTGGGGTTAAGTATTATACTTCAATTGTCCGTCTGCTCTGGGGGAACATCTCTGCCAATACAGTTTCTTGGTTCAGGAGGACATCTCCAGTCGCAGTTAAATAACAGTTTTTGTGAGAAAAAAAGCAGTGTGCTGTTCCCAGTGCACAGCTGATTATGAGCCTTTCACTGAGCACCTGGGGAGTATGCATCACTGCCAGTGTCTCACAGTACCTGACTAAGACCATACAATAGGAAACATGGAAAGAAAAACGTACTCTCTTTTGAACTGACAAACTGTACATGCTAACGGCTATTCACAGACGTGGTACGCTTCCACAGACAAGTGCATTTGGGTGCATAGGCACCTGGATATAGTGTGTGGAAAATGCATGCGCAGTATGGTGAACATTATTCGGCTGAACACACTAATGCACATACACTGACACACACTCAGTTACACACATTTAAACACACACACACACAAACACACATACAGGAGCAGCTCAATGTAGCACACACACACAGGGAGCGCTTCTGCTTCCCTGCCAGAACACACAGTGTGTAGAAAGCATCTGCTGGCACAGCCTCCCGCCTCCTGCCGACTGTTCGTCTGGCACTCGGGCGATGAGACTGTCCGCAGGCAACCCGCATATTTTTCTTTTTTGTTTAATTTGTTTTTTTTTTTCATTGTCTTTTTTCTCTTCATGTTGTTTTGTATTACAACACACATTTGTTTGAAATCCAGGCGCATCACAAATGCGCTTGTATTCTATATACAGAATGTGTATGCTTGTGTGATTCTGTCTTTGTATGAGTCACCAAAGCAGCTCTCTCTCTCTCTCTCTCTCTCTCTCTCTCTCTTTCTTTCTTTCTGTTTTGTCACTCATTCTATCTCTCAGCAGTGTCTGTCTCTCGACATTGCGTGGAACACAGGCCTGCTGTCAATGCCTCTCTATAATGATCTGTTTGGTCACATCAGTTGACAGTAATGGATGCATGGGTGGGTAGAAGGATGCTTGGATGGAGGGGTGCATCCGTGGAACAATGTGTGTTTTCACCTGTCGTATGGGGCTTTGAGACGAAGGTGACACCCAAGCACACATCCAGTTACATACACACTCACTCACACAGGGACTCAGCAAGACAAACAAACACACACATACACACACACACACACACATACCCATACTGTACATACACACAAACACAGAGAGGCTAAACACCTCCTTCACCACACACACACACATACAGAGAAGCTATACACCTCCTTCACCACACACACACACACATACACGGAGAGGCTATAGACCTCCTTCACCACACACACACATACATACACACACACATACACAGAGAGGCTATAGACCTCCTTCACCACTGCTCTACCATCAGATCCAGGACCCGGTTTACGTTCAGATCTGAATCGAGGCCGAAGTCCGACTCGAGGAAGGGTGCCCTGGGAGGGGTGAGAGGTCGGAAGCCAGACGTCAGCGACTCCAGCCAGTCGGCGGGGTCAAAGGTGGCGACCTCACGCCTCTTCCTGGAGTTTGCGCTGGGGGGGGGTGTGGTGCAGATGGGGGGAGGTGGTGGGGGTGGGGGCCACGGGAGCGAGGAGCAGGGTGTTGGACGGAGACGGAGGCAGCTCCAGCAGGAGGGAGGAGCATAGAGGGGACGACAGGAAGTTGTCATCCTTACAATGGCTCTGAGCAGCCTGTGATTGGTCAGAAGGCGGCGGCAGTGGGGAGGATCTGGCGAGGACGTTGACAGGTGATTGGATCTCAGTAACAGGGGAGGCATCACCTGAAAACAGCATAAGGAGGATCGTATAAAGTGGTAGGGCTGATGCCAAGAAAGAATTATTGATTTATTCTGCACTTTTATTTATCAAGGGACATTAGCACAATGAGTAATGACATTTTTCAAACAGGTGACAGTTTATGCATGTGAACAAAAATGCATTGCCAAACCCATATGTAAAGCTTACCTGAATGACCAATGGTCCCTTCCAAAATATCATCAATGGACTGACTAGGATCCATCTATCATAGGAAAGACAAAAACAAAATGGACCATGACACCAAAGTAAATAGTTTGAGCCTCTTACAACATAAACAATGTTAAACACAATATATTATGCTTTATGCTATTGCAATCTCCTGGAAACCCTTAGGATAGATGTTATGCATAAAATGTCTGCATACATAATCTTATACAACCTCGTAGGTACTACTTCAACAAGTGATTTGTTTTCACTATTGCTCTAATAGACGCGTGTCTGTTTGGACTTAGTGAACGGCGTGGGTCACATGAACACCTACTTCCACTCTCTGGATGGCCTCCTGAAGCTCCTCCTCCAGACTTCGAACACTGGGTGAACTTTGCACCGGGCTCGCCGTGATTTGCCTCGGCAGTTCAAAATCTTGACCAATCACATCACACGGCTGGCTGCAATACACCTATTCGTAGGCCATTAAGCACGAGACGCAGAGGTTAATCTCTGTCAACCACAGCAGCCTGAGCACCACTCCAATTTTCAAACCTTCAATTTTGATGCTTGAGAGACAATCTCCCAGAGAGACCTCAAGAAATTAAGCGTAAAACTTCTAAAGCCCTTCATCAAACATATTGGCCTCTCATTTTCCCCCACATTTTTAATCTTTGCAATCAGCTCAAGGTTAAGATATTCATTCAGCCGTTTTCCGGTGCAGATAGCGGAGTGCTAGATTGAGTGCGGTAGACTTGCTGGCGTACCTGAGGGAACAGGGCCTCTGCCGACCCATCCTGATCAGCTCTGCCTTGGCTGCATCCAGGCTCCTGTTGCAGAAACGGATGGAGGGAAGCTCTACAAGCCTGGAGAAAAGGGGGAGAAAGAGAGGATGTTCTCAGCTGATTAGGATTCATTTGCTCATTTTATTGACTCAGTGGTGATGAGCCAATGAAGACTAAATATTTATTTATATCTTTATCATTTTTCAGTCTGTCCACTGACTCCAAGTGGCCCTATGAGATGTGGCTGCCACCTTGAGTTGCCCATATGAGAGTTCATACACATATGGAAATGAGTACTGTATTTCAAAAACATGTTGCATGTATTTTCATTGTTTTACTTTGCTTCTCCTCAATATTATTACCATCTTTTGGAGTTTACGATGAGCAAAAGTAAACATGAAATAATGCTTCATGTAAAGAATAGCATAAAATGAGGTATCCTGAAACGACACTGCAGTGACCCTTAATGGCCATTCATTTATGGAGGTTCTGTGCATGTGAATCAGGTCATGGTAATACATGTTGTTAAATGTCTTCTGTCTTTTTATTTTGCGTTTCTGAACAAATTCACCCTGGCAGCCCTAACATATGTATGTATGTAGAGATATGTATGTTGCTGTGTGGAGGTGATGAAGCAGGTGGTCAGCAGGTGGTCAGCAGCCCTCCTCTCACCTCGCTGCCGAGCTCTCGCGTTCTCTCCCTGGGCCGGTTCCTCATCCTCTCCCTCATCTTCAGCTCCACGCTCAGCTCCGCCGCTGCCTGCTCTGACCTCCAGGGGGCAGCGCTGGGCAGCGGGGAGGACGCCTGCAGGCCAGGGCTTGAGCCTGAGGGGGGAGTGCTGGAGGCCAGGAAGCCCACGGTGGACAGGCCGGAGTCGGGCAGGCTGGCCACCACGCCTGGGGCCTGGATGTAGACGTGCCCAGGGTTGGCCGGAGGCGGCTCAGGGGTGGGGTTGGCGGGACTGCTGCTGCTGCTGCTGCTGCTGCCAGAGTCCAGGGTGGGGGTGAGCTGGCAGGGGGCAGGGGGCAGGGGAGGGGCGGCTGGAAGTGGCGCAGGCGCTCCAGCAGCGCAGGCTTGGTGCCGGACACGGGCAGGCCGCGCTTACGCAGGTGCTGCCGCAGCTCAGATACCTGAGAGAGAGACAGAGAAAGACAGAGGGGGTGGAGAGATGGAGAGAGAAAGAAGAGAAAAGGAGGGAGGGAGGGAGAGACAGAGAGAGAGGGCGGGGAAACGATGAGTGTTTTCATCTTCAACTCAAACAAGAAGTCCAAAAGAAGCCGGTGGCTCCTGGCTGGAAAGATATCAAAAGGTAAAGAGTAGAAAGTTGAAAGGGCCTTACTGTGAGGTCATCCAAATTAGGAGGGAGTAGCCCAGGCTTCTGAGGGGGACTTGTGTCCACAGGCGCTGAGGTTTTCGGCGGGGAAGCAGAGGGCTGAGTCTGCTGTGGAGCACCAGAAAGCCTCACCAGCTGGCTGTCGCCACTGAGAGAGGGAGGGAGAGAGAGAGAGAGAGAGGGATCAAAGATAAAGGGCAACAACTTTAAAAACTGCACAAACATCAAATGAATGTTTTCCCCTTGTGATCAAAACAGAGCCGCAAACAGAAAATGTGCCATAAATGCAAGCCTCGTGGAGCGTGATTTACAGTAAGTGAGGTGAGAGCAGGCAAGGCTTGAACACGTTTTGCACATATTTTTTTTTTGTTCAAGTTACCTGGTTGCCACGGTGAGCCGCTGCTGTTGGTTGAGAATCTGGAGCTGGAGGAACACCTGCTGTTGCTGCAGGAGGTGCGAGTAGGTGGGGTCGACGGGCTGGGCGGGGGCAGCGTTCTTCTGGGCGGAGTTGCTGGCCGAGCTGCTGCCCGCCCCTGCCCGCTGGTCTGGGGGAATGTACTGGTGGTATTTCAGCTCCCTCATCTTGGGCTTGGAGTCGCGTGCCTTCCGGGGCCGAGGGGGTCTGGTGGAAGCGAGGGATGAGCCCGGCGTGGAATGAGCAGGGGGGATGGGCTGGGAGGCTGTCTGAGCGAGAGAATTGAAGTGGGCGAGGAAGAGGGAGAGAAAGATGGAAGAGAGGAAAAACAGCAGCCAATTAACTTTAATTTATGCAGCCGAATATATTTGGGCATTTGGATTTGAGTGTGCTTTGAGACGTGTGTGTGTGTGTGTGTGTGTGTGTGTGTGTGTATGTAATAATGCATTTGGTAGTGTATATGTGCAGTATGTGTGTGTGTGTTTGTGATGTTTAAACATACCTTTGGCAGCAATGGTGTGGTCTGAGAGGTCATATATATTCCCTTCGATCTCCCAGTCGTTGCCATGGAGTTTGTCTCACCCACAGTCATGGTCATTGGCTGGTTGATGCTCTCGGTTGCCGGGAGCAACGCCAAGCTGCACTGCAAAAAGAATTTCAAAGAGAGTCTTAAAACACACAAACCAAGTAGGCGCTCTCTAATATGCATTCAGTGAATGTGCTGCCAAGCGATTATGAAAGAAAAAAGCATCGGAATGCATGTCACCACATCAATTATAGAAACGAATTGACGAATTGCTGTCCTCTACCTGACTTGGGCTGGGGTTCATGGGCGTGTTCACAGGCGAAAGGTCACTCAGTGACTGATCACTGGCCAGCCCCGGCGACAGGGAAAATGCGGGGGATTGGTGCATCCCGAGTTGCTCAGGAGACGAGGAAGTGGAGGAGCAGGAGCAGGAGATGTCATCTTCGAAGACGTCCGAGGCCACGGGGAAGGAGAGCGAAGCTATGAGGGGGGACAGACAGGTCATCAATCACATGAGTCAGTACTAGCACACTGTATGATGCACAAGATGGAGCACTGAGGTGAGAAGGTGGCTTGTGTAATGGGTGGCTCTGAGGACAAGCTGGGTCAACTTTAGTTCAATATATCTGTTGAATGATATATTTGGCTTTGGTGTATTGATAGCACTAATAGTGTGTAAGGTCGTTATTGTCAGGATGCTGCAGGCCGAGGAGGGACTAGCCTTGATGAGTAAAACTGCCCTGTGCTCATGGGTATGACTATGAGGTGGAGTTTTCTCCACTGTGTGACACTGTGAAACATACATGGTGCATGCTATCACATGGATGAACAGTACTCTGGAAGTTCATCCCATGGCCTTGAGCTAGTGTCTTTCTTGGTGGGTTATATGTGTTGAATATGCATTAGTAGTTATCATACAGTACCTGGCAAGTGTTTATTGCAACAGTTAGATTTGTACAGTGTACAGGTGTTGGGTGTGGCATTGTTTTGTTGTGTTGCGTTGCATTGTGTTATGTTGCGTTGCGTTATGATCCATTATGTTGTGTTGTGATGCATTGTGCTGCATCCCATTGTGTTGTGCTGCAGTGTCATGTTTTGCATTGTGTTGTGTTGGGTTGTGTTGCAGTGTCATGCACTGCCTTGTGTTGTGTTGCAGTGTCATGCATTGCGTTGCGTTGTGTTGTGTTGCAGTGTCATGCATTGTGTTGTGTTGTGTTGTGTTGTGTGTTGCGCTGTGATGCATTGTGTTGTGTTGCGCTGTGATGCATTGCGTTGCGTTTTGCCTGTGCTGTGTGGTGGGATGTGGGGATGTGAGTGGTGTGGCGTTGTGCTGTGCTGTGTGGTGCAGTGGGGATGTGAGTGGCATTGTGTTGTGCTGTGCTGTGCTGTGGGATGTGGGGATGCAAGTGGGGATGTGAGTGGTGTGTTGTGCTGTGCTGTGCTGTGTGTGGTGCAGTGGGGATGTAATTGGCATTGTGTGTTGTGCTGTGCTGTGCTGTGCTGTGTGGTGCAGTGGGGATGTGAGTGGCATTGTGTTGTGCTGTGCTGTGCTGTGTGCTGTTGTGCTGTGCAGAGTAGGGGATGTAACGGCCAAATGTTGTGCTGCTGTGCTGTGTGTGCTGGATGTGAGTAGCATAATGTTGTGCTGTGCTTTGCTGTGGTGCACAGTAAGGGATGTGGAGCGGCATTGTGTTGTGCTGTGCTGTGCTGTGTGGTGCAGTGGGGATGTGAGTGGCATTGTGTTGTGCTGTGCTGTGCTGTGTGGTGCAGTGGGGATGTGAGTGGCATTGTGTTGTGCTGTGCTGTGCTGTGTGGTGCAGTGGGGATGTGAGTGGCATTGTGTTGTGCTGTGCTGTGCTGTGTGGTGCAGTGGGGATGTGAGTGGCATTGTGTTGTGCTGTGCTGTGCTGTGCTGTGCTGTGTGGTGCAGTGGGGATGTGAGTGGTGTTGTGTTGTGCTGTGCTGTGCTGTGCTGTGTGGTGCAGTGGGGATGTGAGTGGCATTGTGTTGTGCTGTGCTGTGCTGTGTGGTGCAGTGGGGATGTGAGTGGCATTGTGTTGTGCTGCTGTGCTGTACTGTGCAGTGGGGATGTAGTGCAGTGAGGATGCTGACTGTTCTCCAGAGGGGCAGGATGTTTCTTGCTTGCTGTGTGAGGAGCTCCAGGGGGCTGTGGCGAAGCGGAATCTTCTCAGGCAGGTCATCAGCCAGCGGAATCTTCTCTTGGCATCCTGAGCCCTTGTGCCTGAGCCCCCTGCGTCCGGGTCTGTGGGGGAAGAAGCGTGATGGGGGGACAGGGATTAGACCAGGGGGACATGGAGGCGGGAGAGAGGAAAGTGAAATGAAATGAAATAATTGTCATTGCTGGAAAGGACTGAAAATTGAAAGCCTACTTTTACCTACATGTACATTGTTGTTGCTTCAGACATGAATGCAGAACATGAGATAGTATATAGCACAGAGGATTTCACACACTCCAACCATTTGACACACACTCCGATTGTTACAGGTTATGGGCTGTGTGTCAAACGAGACTTGGTTGAGAGGTTGATGGTTGAGAAGTTAGCATGTTAGATAAAATATCTGAGGGAAAGGCCATTTGTCAAGATTAAATGCCAGTTGGTGGTATTTGAAAATAGCAGACTGTCAGGGAAGAAGATACATGAATACTGGGTATAACTGGAGGCTCTCTGCTCCAGGGTGAAGCATCACCTTGTGCAGTTTCTGCAGTATGACCACTAGGGGGCATCTTCTGAGTGGCGCCATCGTCTGTTTGACACTGAATCAGGAAACAGCAGGTAAAACGTACAATAGCAGCAAGTCTCTCATCTCAGGCACATACCCATACCCACCCACACAGACACACACATACACACACACTTGCTAAAGAATCTTAAGGAATCACGCTTATCCATTCATTGATTGACATACAGTACGTACCACAGCTTCATTCGCATCCTTCAGCCCTGGCTTAGGTGGGCAAGAACCTTTCAGTCCTGAAGAATGAAATAGAGAAATATCAGTTCATGTGTCACTGTCATGTGGTGTAGTTTTATCCTTATGACAAATGACTAATGCTAGTGCTGTTATGTCCACACACCAGAATCAGCGTTGATCTCATTTTGCTGTCTTCGATTCTGAATTCTCAACTGCAAAACTGAAAAGCACAAGAACAGGATTTAAGCTCCTTCAGATTAATTTAACCTAGCCCATAAATATTCAATGCAAATCACATGAGATGTCAGTGACATTCGGACGTCTTTCGGTGGCATACGATCTGATTCCGTGTTGCACCAGCCGTATCAAGGATTTCAATGGGGCGCCTCCCCATAAATTCATGCGTCAGTGGAGATGTACCAGTAGACATGCAGATATCTGCACGGTCATATGTGCACAATCCCCAAACACTCATTCGCCCTCTCCCTCCCTCCCTCCCTCCCCTCTGACAGCCAGAAGAATTCCATGGCATCAGGTGGAACCATAGCGCCTGATGTAAAGTATCAGGGCTCTGCTCCTCACTGCTGAGTTTTGAGATCTGAGAGTGAGTGAGAGGGAGGAAAGAGAGGAGGGAGAGTGGAGGGTAACTATTTATCCATCAGTATGTCTATTTTTGTCATCCTCCATCCCCCCTCCAGCTGTCCCGCTCTCTCTTTCCCTCTCTCTAGCTCACCCCCCAAAACACACACTCACTCTCACACACACACTCACACACTGCTTCTCTGTCAAGCCTGCTAAGTAAATTCTTCCTCTCTTTCTCTCTATCAGCTGATCTCAGCCAGGAAAAGAGAACATCTTGCCCCAAGTGCAGCTGGCGGTGGAGCCGGCGCCTGTTGCCAGCTGCCGCGCTAAACGGACTCCTCCAGGTGCAGATAAGGAGTCTGGCTGTCTGATAGGCCTTTCCTTCAAATGAGTCAAAGAGCCATTCTCAAAACTGACAGTAAACCCTGCTGGAGTCTGCTGAAGTCACATGTTGATGTCCAGAGCTGTGTAGTCCTGGTATTATTTATTGTTAACTTATGGCCCAACATTTTTCACTGCTTTGAGAGTTCTAGAGTATTGTCTGGCAAGGAGACCATTCCCTTTCTTTTCTTAGGAAATAGGGGAAAAGGGTTACCAATGTGCCAGTCTGACGAAGCAATGAAATGAAAAGAATGATGAAATGTTAATGTAAAGAACATGTTTCCGAAAAATCACCCAATTTTTCACTGTTTCACTGTTATTTAATGTGTACTTCACTTATACCCAGTTTGAGTTCCTTGTTTCAGTTATATGCCAGAAATCTCCTGTCATCACTATGAATTGAACACCTAGGCCTAATGAAAGCCAATGCTCTGTCACCTTTCATTAGGAAGAGAATATGCAATCATTCTAACACAGGTTATCTTCCCTTTCTACAAAGAAAATGAGGAAAGACGAACAACTCACTGCAGAGAAAATTGACCTGGGAAAGACGTGATGGAATTTGTTTTGGGGCTTTTAAGCTTTAAGGAGGAAATGTTTCCTCTCATATGCACTTTCACAAATTGCAAACAGGTTAGTTAGCCAATATGGCTTTAATATGACTTGTCGTCTGATGTGTTTTTTTTGCAGGCAAATGATGAGTTGTGATCTCATTATACACTATAATTACCCCCCTGTCCTACCTACAGGATTCTAAAAGGATTAACAGCAGCCGATTCCTGCCTTGGCCACATTATCAGTCTCTTAAGGGAGATAAACAGCATGGCGCACCAAAAAAAAAAAAAGAAAAAGATGTTCAAAGCCGGGAGGAGCGAGTGGTAGCGCTAGCACTTAGCCTTCACTGAACGCCACAGACCGAATAACATCAGCCTGGTCATTCCCCTCCACTCTACATTCCACAGGGGACTAAACAGTGACAATCTGCTTAGCTACAGGTGCAGACCAAATGACCTCCAGAGCCCCTGTGATAATTCACATGAATTCAATATGAAGTCGGATGTTTTTGTGTTGGACACTCTAGCTTCCAGAAGGCTCTGATCATTCTAATGAGGGAACATGACAGGGCAAGGGCTGGGCCAGATAAAAGGTCGCCATGCTGGCAAGAGCGAGGCTCTAGAAGCATATCTCACGTACACTAAGCCTCGGCAAAACAACACCCAAATGGGTCTCTCTGGTCAATGGTCATTACAGCGACATTATCAACGACATTACAGTTGAACCAAACACCGATAAGGCCTCACATAGTGACACAGCACACAACATTCTGAGCCTACTAAGTAAACAAATAGAGATATTATGAGCTATGGTGTTCATTAGGCAATAACCTACAACATGTGAGCATGTGAGGAGGAAGACGGCTTAGATGGATCTCCTCCGCTATTCCTCCAACCACTACTCTCCTGGTGGTTCATTGTTTTCATTGACCAAGACCATGGAAGGTCAACACACGAGACTGGGCTCAGTGTGAATGGACAAGGGGTTTGCACAATGAGTTTTCAATGAGCACTGTGCCAAAAGTGAACGCTGGGCTGGGTGCTTGTTTGAGGGCCCTAATCAGCGATTTCTTGAGAGGTGTCGAGTAGGGAAGCACAAACTCTGACACGCTTCCAGTGCCGGTGGTAGCCCGCAGAGCCAATCTGTTTAATGTCCAGTTGTCCTTCAGAGGGGGGAGACTGTGGTCCAATGTCATTTACTAACGGTGAGTACAATAGTGAGAACCCTCACACACTACAGAACATGAGACTGTATGTCTCTCTCTCATAGGATATGTACCACCATCCTGGCAGTATACACATCAAGGAACATGTTTTCAATCAATGTAAATAGGTGTTATTTTAAGTATAAAAACAATGCTGACTGTATTGTGAAATAGGCCTTTGTATCAAAACAGTGCAACACAGATTGAAATGTAATGTCATGTAAATACAAATTTAGTTTAAAAAGGGTAGTGATCAGTAGACAACATTTTATCTGCCCTTGTGTACATGTGTAAATTTGTTTTGTTTTGGTTCATCTCGGTTCATTTTATTCTGCCTCGAGACATCAACACATTATTACAAAGGCAGAAAATATTGAGGGGGGGAAATCAACTTTTGATGAGATAATAGGCACCATGGCAAATCATGATGAGATGAGAAGTATTAAAGTTGAAAACCGAAACCAGTGTAAAATATCAGAGTGTATAGACACACTTTATATGACTGCTGGGCCTAAAGCTAATTGAGCAGCTACAATGGAAAAATACTCTGTCCTTATGAGAACTATACACAATGTCATTTTAGTGCAGTCAAATATTCAAAACAATGGCACTGTATTTCATTTAAATGAGCCATAAAACTGAATCCCTTTCTCCCTCTCTTAGCTCCTGACAATCTCCAGCTCATCAGGGACTCCCATCCAAAATGGCTGCCCTTGGCTGTTTTACAAACACCTCCTCCACCTCCTACACACACACGTGACCCTTGGGCACTTACCTGAGCGGAATTTGTTGCGAATGAGAATTGACCTCTCGGAGGCCAGCAAGGTCATGATGGTAGGATGGAGAGAAAGTGGACAGAGAGAGAGAAAGAAGGGTCGGAGAAGTGGAGAGGAGGATCCTGGCTTTTTAAATCTCCCACAGGAAGAACCCAGGAGGAATGGAACCTTGCCTCTGCCTCTGGACAAAAACAACGAGGTGGGAAGAGACAAAAACGTCAGATTCCTGCTGGTTCAGGACACTAATCATTCTTCTCACCGCAAACGGAAATTAAAGCAACACCAAATAACTTTTCCTCTGTTGCACACACTATTTGTTTATCCAGCACCAGCTTTGCAAATAACAATGTCCACAGACAAGGTAGAATATGTTGCATTATTTTTTGAAAGTACGATGTATTGCGACATCAGATGCAAGTAAAATTTGTAGTTTCTCATGTCTCATTCCATCGAACTACAGATCCGCTACCCGATCCGGCAAACTTGCGGTTATAGCCGATAGAGGGCCGCGAAGCGAATGCAGAAAGTGCCGTTCACCCTGTTACGAGTTGATGAACCACTGAAACGATTTTGGAAACATTATTTTAAGGTACAAAAAAACTCTTTGGTGTTGCTTTAAAGCTTTATGTGAACTACCGAATGAGCTATCATGGCCGCAGAGTTTGATTTTCAGCTGAACTCAAGGTAGAGAACATAAAGTTCTCCAAAGATGTATGACTGAGAACAGGGGAACACTCAGCCGTCAGCAGAGTGTAAATATTCAGTCTTTTTTCGGAATAGGGGAGACGAAGCAAAAGCCCAGCAAACACGAGTCCAAGTGCAGGAGCGCCACGCAGACCAGCCCCAAGAACGGAGCCACACACTCTACGACAGACTTCACTAATCCCCCAGAGAGCAGCTGGCACACAGACGGAGACAGAGATGCTAAAAACATAGAGAAAAGGATAGAGAGATCAAGGTACAAACACAGAGAGAGAAATACAGAGAGAGCAAGCGAGAGAGAGAGAGGGAGGGAGGGAAAGAGAGAGGGTGACTGACAGAAACAGAGGCACGGGAGTGTGCACTGTACCAAGTCCTACTGCTACCAGTGGCAAAAACAGTGTCATCCAGTGAAAGAGGAGGAAATATATTCAACTGGGCAGATTCACTCTCACACAGTCATGGGGAAAAAATTCTCTGGGCCCAAAAATGACTGATCCACAGTGTGTGCGCAGAAGATAGAGTTACCAGGGAAAATGGAGGAATAACTTCAGGGCTTTACACTTAATTATTGTACCCAGCTTTCATGAACAACCACTTCATTTCAGCATCGATCAAGATGCCCAGCTGCTCTGCATGCATAAGTAAAATCATTGAGTACAAATCACTGGGAATATCTGTCTGTCTCCGCATATGTCTATGTATAAACACACATACGTCCACACACAACACACACACACTAAGCACATATAGACATACACACAGAGAGCTCTGGAACATGGGGAAATCGTTAGAAAATAAAACAGAATAGTTACTTACAGAAGGATCCCTTAGGGACGGCAGAGTAAGTTGAAGATTAAACTGGCGAGGGAGAGAGAGACCTGACAGAGGAGGGGGAGAAAACTTCAGTCAGGCGCATTTAATCAGGAGATTTCTCTCGACAGTTTTGCAGAGATATCTATCTGCCTTCCGCGCGTTGCTTTCTTTTTTCACGCAGAAAGTTCTCCCTGAATGGTGAATTCGGGAGGAAAGGGGTTCCAAAGTTCCTTCCTCTGTCACCTCTCTCAGTATTCACCCTATCCTTCTCTCTCTCTTCTCTCTCTCTCTCTCCCTGTCGCGCTCTTGCTCCCCCCTCGTTCCCTCTTACCCCGTTGCCTCCTGGGTCATGCCAACTGTGTGAAGCTGTCAAATCAGTCCCCTGCCCCCCAACCCAACACACACACACACACACAGACATACACACACACACACACACATTCTCCCCCACACCTTCCCTGTAGCCTTTCACAGCACACCCCATAGACCCTGCACACAGACATCTGCTGGTGATTGATTGATGCTGAGATTTGGTGACTAGCAGTCCCCTCTATCTTCCACACTGTCCTTGTTATCAGCATGTGTGTGACAGGGCAGATTGCACATCCACATGCGACGTGATATTTCACAGGCGTATTTTCATTCCCTTCAACTGTGCAACAGTCTGACTTCATCCGTAATACATCATCTTACCTTTTTTCAACTTCAACTCAAAATGGAAAGCCTGATATTAATCACTATAACTGTTCGTAGTTGTTCTAATTTGGCCCTGATAAACAGGGAGAGACATGGCGATGTTTCAATGTTAGTTTGTTTTTCAGTGTGTGTATGTGGGTGAAATATTTCCATTTGACACAGGCCTATTTAACTACACTGCTCAGCACATACACATGTGTAGTATTTCAGATAGGACCATGATCCTCTCTCTCATGGCACTTTAGGACTTCATACTGTTTATAAATGTCACGCTTGGTATCCTGACTCAGTTTCCAGTTGCCCCATCACATGAGGCTTTGAGATCATTAGAACATGGATCATAATGCTTGTATTATTGTATATATGTGTACACTTGAACACATGTATGAATGCATAGGTGCCTGTCTGTGTGTGTGCGTGCCTGGGTCGGTTGGGGGAGGTAGCTGGATCGGGTGCAGTTGAAGGGAAGGGTGGTGGGGGGAAGAGAGGTCGTTACTGGGCCACCTGTTGAGTCAGTTTGACAGACAGGTCGGTGTGTGCTGCCTCAGCAGGTCGGGGGGGCTGGTGTTCGTCACAGGGTAAAAGAGACGATAGTAGGTGGGGGGGGGGGGGGGCACAGGAAGTCAGACCCCAATCATTTCATCTGGTGAGGGCACAAACATAAATATAGATGTTTTATTAAATATAGATTGGTTTAAAGTCGGAGTAACAGATGTTTGACCGGACAGGATGGGACTGACAACAACAGACATCAAAGTTGTGAGAGACCTCCCACTGCTGCAGTGTGGATTAATGCATTTCAACAACCTGTGTTCTGTTTGGTGTAGGAGTTCCTGTGCTTCATACATCAGGATGTGTGTGTGTGTGTGTTCACCTGTTTATTGCAGGATTTGGTGCTCTCTGTATGTGTGGTTGTGCCAGTGACGCCATTGAAAACTATAGGAGGAAAACTGATGTAATGCTCGTGGCCCCCCACATTCCCACACCCATTTCAGGAAACCCTTTCTGATTAGCACCTGTTACCCTCCTTCTTTCTCTCCCTTCCTGTGTCTGGCACGCACACACACACGCAGTTTTGAACAGAGCACAGATTGTTGTGTTCTCAATGGTGAAAGCATTTTACTAACTAAAAGGTTCAGGTAAAAGCAGCTCCACTATTCAGTTCTGGGTTATTCCGTGTCAAATCAGACCAAATCCAGGAAAATGGTTGCTGCACCGGTTCAGATGTTGCTCAACGTTTGTCTACCTAATATTTAGGTCTCAAAACTAAGGCCTGTAAAATAATTTTGTTAAATTCCAATGTTTTCATATATTTTTTTCACCCTGGACTTTGTAGCTTTTTTATACTCTCAGAAATACCTTATCTTGGAGGCCATGTTTGGGCATTAATATCTTGAAAAGTATTATTCCTAGTCTGTCCAACTTTGTAGGGTGGATGACAGATATGTTCTCAGTATGATAGGATGAATACAAGTTTGTACTGCATGGCCATTAGTTTTATATAAGGCTCTAGATATGGAACAAAGTGCAAAACTGGTAATGTTGAGGGTCTTCTAAACAAATCGTTTGCATGCATATGGCATCAATCATTATTTTGTCTGCAAATACAATACTTTATTCATGTTGAGCCAATATTTGAGCTCTCTGCAACAAATGCACATGAAGATATGAAGGATAAAATAAGGTGTGATTGCATTTTTTGGTCATTTTCATAGGACTAAAATGGTATGTGGGGTAGCTAGTAGGATGGGCAAGCTATTTGCAAAAGGGTTCACGACTGTTGTGCAAAGAAATGGCTGATCTTTAATGCAAAATCTTCATTGCCCATTATCAGCAACCATTCATCCAATGTTCCAAAGGCACATTCTGTTTACAAATCTGATATCATGTTAAAAGGCTAACTGAGAAAACATTGGAGAACCCTTTTGCAATTATGAAAGCACATAATGTAATCTGAAAACTGCTGCCCTGATTAAAAAAACAATGCAACTGATCTCAGCTAGTATTCTGTCTATAATGAAGTGGAATGGACATTTCTAAGTGACCCCAAACTTCTGATTGGTAGTGTATGTAGAAATGTATTATATATTGGCAATAGTAATGGCATAGCAACTGAGTAACAAATAGACTGCTGCATTGTCTGGAAATGTAGGCATCATTTCTTTGATACAGTATCACCTACAATTGCGAGACCTCTCTCTTGTATAGAATGAGTTTGCCCCCCAGTGGAACTTAAGTGTAATTACAACAAGGCACAGCTCCAAGGTCATTACAGCAGAAGAATATTCAGAAAACCCAACCTGGCACGTACAGTACACCTGGAATAATTAACTGGGTGGGCAAGTTTCTATACAAACTGTTGAAATATCTTGACATTTTGTCCCTATTCAACGCAACCCATTCTGGGGTTCTTTGTGAGTGCTGCACCAGCAGTAAGGCCCTTGCTGAATAAAAGACAAGGGACAGCAGTGTGCTCAACTGCGGCTTTTCTCAAAACACAAAAAGACATTTAGAGACCTTAAGGACTTCTAGGGGTATTTTAGGGATAACAAATGATTGTGTGTGTGTGTGGAGGCAGGGGTTACAAGCCCTAAAAGATCTTAAAGATATGGCAGAAAAGCTAACTAGCCACACTGGGAATGATTCTTCATGTGTCACAGGTCAACACAACAAATCATTGTTTTTCATTTCAATGCTACTGTAAGCATTTGGGTAGAAAGAAATAGTCAGAAACATCAGTAATACACTCTTTGCTCTACATACATTAGGTTTGATATAGTAACCAAAAAATCTAATGCACATGACCAAGCACCTATTGTACAGGTTGTTGCTGTGTTTCATCACGGTGAATGGTAGGTTCCTCTGTGCAGGCCTCTACATCCCGAGTCACCTTCCTCTCCTCTCCTCTCCTCCCTGCTTGTCTCCTCCCCTCTGATCTCGGTGACAGCTGACGGTCGCCGCTTTGAAGATCCTGCCAAACGGGACACGGCCCAAAAAACACGGCACATCTGGCAGCTTGGTTTCCAAACAGCTCTCTAATCATTCATCCATCTCCCAGGAGACAGAGCAAAGCTAAATAAGTGCACACCTCCAGCCTGAAGACCTGCGTGTGATGGATGGATGTGGTTTAAGCATCAGAGGCAAGGCAGAGACCTGACCACACCCACATATAAACCACACTGAGGGCCAGGTACAAGTCAACAAATTCACTGTGACAACAAACACGCATTTTTCATAGGGGGATCAATCACTATAATCTCATTCACCCATAAATGACTGCAGTGCTTAATATATTTGTATTATTAGATTCTGTTTAGTAATCATTATCGTAGTGGACCAATTATCACAAAACTACCTTAAATCTAAATAATATGCCATTGTGTTGGTTACTCGGACAAAAATAGGCTTCTTTAAAATGGACATCCATTTCCATTTTTAAGTTGTATAGTGCCATCCCTATAGGAAGTGAGCAACTGAAAAAGGCGGGGTGACTTATCCTGTTTGTTTCCAAATTCTTGGTAGTGTGGCCATAAATACACAACCTTGTAAACTGAATCTTCATTGTAACGGCCCTGTAAACATTGCTTTTTCAGTGTCGTTCTCCCTGGATAGTTAATTATGTGTGTTTTCACAAATCTCTTTATTATAAGAGTAAATCATTACCAAATATAAAACACAATTATTTTGACACTCATTAATTACAAAATAAAGGGAACTCACTATGGGATGACAAACCATGAAGTGGACTCAATTAAGCCAGCGCAGCGCTATCTTGGAGCGAGCACCAGCGGATCTCTCTGTGCGTGGCTGTGCTGGGGCTGTGACTGTGCAGCAGAGCTGCGATGTGCTCAATTGGCCAGATAATTACAAGAGTGGCTGAGTGAAACACAGGGGTTAACAAGCAAAGCATAATCGCACAGTGCAAATATTCACTCTCATAATTACACAGGACATATCTGATCTGAGCTAGGTAACTAATTGACCCATGTCAATTTCCCAAGGGCTAATACCTTGCTATTAACACAGTAATTTATTTGGATATTTGAATTGCATTATGCCAAGGCTTAGTGAGGGATTTCAAGAAAACAAAGACAGAAGTCAGTGAGGCTTACAGCATCTCTTTGCCCCTGTCTGGGAACACACGGTGCAAAGTAAATACAGTTGAGTTTACTAATTATTCTTGATATAACATGATTCTTTACACTTTACTTATAAACATTTTTACCATTCTTCAAGGTCCTTTGTGTCACTGTCATCTGTCATTAACAGATGTTCAGATTTAACATGCACCTCACAGGTAACAGTAAAGAAGAGGATTTACCACATCCAATTAAGAAGGCATGATCTAATAGTGCATCATGATATTACAACAAAATATAAAGTGTATAAAACAAATGAATTTGCATTCACACAAACAGGTAGCACACTTTTATAAATATACAAATAAATTTAAATGAAAACAGATCATTTCATCCTTACAGAGCGTATAATTGCACCAATCATAAAGAAAACAACTAAAAATTATGTCTCTGCAGCCAAAAGGGCAAAAAAGTCAAAATAGTTTGGAATATACTGCTTAATATTCTGCCAAAATACATAATTTCACACTGCACTCAGCTTAGGGTCTGTCCATTTCAGAAATGATAATCAGACCATGGGGGGAAAAACAGTCCTGCTGCAAAGCCAAGCAGACGCCAGAACGTTCCGTGTCACTCTACGTCTCCATCTCCATCTCCGTCTAGCTCGGAGTCGGAGTCCTGCTCTGGTACGGTGGAGCTGTACCACTCGGCTCTCCTCCTGCTGCACGAGCACCAGGGCCTGCGAGGCCGTCCCCACGTGGCCGCCGTCCACCTCCATGGCCTCGTGCTCGCGGCCCTGGTGCTTGCGCTTGGTGTGGCGCCGCAGCGTGTTGCGCTCGGCGAAGCGCATGTGGCAGAGCGAGCACTGGAAGGGCTTCTCGCCCGTGTGCACGCGCTGGTGCCGGAGCAGCTCGCCGGCCTCCCGGAAGCGCTTGGAGCAGATGGAGCACACAAAGTTGCGCTGGCCCGTGTGGATGTGCTTGTGCCTCTCCAGGTGGCTGGAGCGCTTGAAGGCCTTGCCGCACAGCGGGCACACGTGGGGCTTGCTCTGGGAGTGCGTGATGGAGTGACGCTCCAGGTCGGACAGGTAGTAGAAGATCCGTGGACAGTACCGGCAATAAAGGACACGCCGGGCACAACTGGAGGGAGACGGCGGGGAGACAACAGGCTGGTTGGCGGGGTACATGCCAACAATGGAAGGGGAGATGGGGGGTGTTGGCGATGAGGAGGAGACTAGCTGTTCATCCTGTGACGATACAGAGTCTGATGCATTTTCGGAGATTGGCACAGGTTCTGGCTCCGGTTTTGGTAAAAGTTTGCCTTTGGGACTCTGGGGTTCCTCAGAAAGGTCAGAGGTCACCAGAGGAGAAGTAGGTCCTGGGTTGCTAGGTGATAGGCAGGAGGTGGCTGGCACCTCAGAGCTTTTTGTTTGGGTATCAGGGGGATGTTCCGTTCTGTTTTCCGGAGAGTATGTTGGCCTGAGCAGGGCCTCGCGAAAAGACTTGGGCGTCCAGCTGTCTGACTTGTCAGAGTCGAGATGTCTGCTGTGACTTGTTGAACTAACATTACTTGCACCAGCAGGCAAAACAGTGCCAGGTACAGGGGAAGGACTAGCTAGCGTATTTGATCCTGAAGCAGTAGAACACTGCAACTCGGGAACTAAGAGGTCGACAACAGGAGGATTTGACGCCATAACGCCCGATCTTACACTTGGCAAGCTTGCAGTTAGCGGAAGTGCAACAGAGGACACGGATGAGATTTGTGAAAGCTGGCCTGAGGAAGCATTGAGGAGCGGAAGCTGGGTGACAGAGGTCTGAGTGGAGGACACAGGCAACGACGACAGAACAAGAAACATGGGCGATGACTGAGTATTTTGAGCAAGAGTCAGAGGGAGGGAAAGTGCCATTAACCCTGCATTTGCCTCGCCTGAGCCAGAAGAGGAAGCAGTCTGTAGCTGAGAGGAAGGGAGGAGTAGTATGGGTGTGTTCGAGGTGCTATTTGCTATGACTTGAATGGGCTGAGAGGACAGACTAGACAATGCAGGTAACATAGACAGTTGAGACAAGTTTGAAATGACTGGACTAGATTTTACTGCTATATTTTGAAAACTAGCTGAAGTTGCTAGTGTTGTGCATGACAAGTTATTGGAGAGGACTGAGCCGTGTGACAAATTCTGCTCAGAAAGCACCGCTTCCGTCAGGGTCGATGAGGAGCAGGGCTGGTCTTGATCAGCTGTTAATGTGGAATCTGGTTGATCCGCCTGCTCCTCAGAGTCCATCTGTGGAACTTTAGTCCCATCTGGTGTGAGTGTGTACGGGACGCCTTCAATATCGATGAGGAGCATATCCTCAGCATTGGCCTCGTCCAGAGGAGCTGAGAAGGAAGCAAGGTCTGTGACTTGGAAGTTTCCCCACTGCATTTCCCCGAGCTCACAGGAAGAGTAGTCATCTTCCTCCACCTCTGGCTCTGTCCTTATATCTTCGATCTCATCTACCTCCATTACTAATGAGCTTTCGTTGGCAGCATCATCCCCTGTGATCCATACACATCTACTTCTGAAACTCCGGTCTCTCTTTTTAGGTAAGCTTAAGTCAAGGGCCTCCATAGTTTCTTCAAACGGGTTTTCTTTGACAATGTTTCCATCCTCAACCTTAAAGCAAATATCTCCCCCTTTCCCAAGAAACAGATGAGACACCTCAGTGTCTGCCTCAGTTGCCAGATTCTTCTGATCTCCAGTTCCAGCCATGAGGTTTTCCCTCGTCACCGGTTCAATTTTAACCTTTTTGTCCAATTCCTGAGTGCTTGTTACAAGGGTGTCGTCAAATCCCACCATCACTTCCTCCTTCTCCTCTTTAATATGCATGGAAAGATTGACATCAAGGAGCTTACTGTCACTGGAAGATCTCATTCCTTGGGTTGACCGTTTCGCCCCAGACACTGGTGGCTTTACCAAGGTAGCAGAAAAACCCTCTTCCATTCCCGTGTTTTGGACAGCTGGATTGCTTATTTTTGCCAGGGAATTCATGGGTTCCATTTGAAAAGCTAGGACACAATGTTGTGTTCGGGGACCTTATCTTGACTGTTTTCTTTGCTTTTTGCAAAGCTAATATTACAGCTCTGAACTTCAGGTGCCCCCTAACATCAATGTTTACATCACTAAATCTGGAAATACAACATCCAGTGTTGTAAGAGATGTCTACATAAACCTATCCAGAGTTTTCTTTGGCTCTCAATAACTTTAACTATCCAGAGGCATCAGGTGTTGAGTGCTTTGGTTATACTAAGAGAGTGTTTCAGATTGCATTGTGGTCTGCAACACCTCTATCAATGTAAAGTGCTGCTGCCACTGAGAATTCAGCCTCTTCTGTAAGCTCATCTTCAACTGAGGACCTCCAACTGAAGAAACAGCTGTTTTACATGTAGGCCAAGGGCTCTCAAAAGGGACATTCTGTGAGTTCTGAATGATGTCCACTGGCCCCTCTTGGATATCAGCAGGTTGTGCCATCTCTGGTTGTTTTAGGTCACCATTAGTTAACAGTCCAGTGGAAAATTCTTGGTTCCATTCCAAAATGGGGTCATAATTCTGAAAAGTCAGGAAAGATCATTTTTTATTATAAAAATGGCCAATCAATTAAACACATTTTACAGTAGACTCCTCTAAAACTAATTATTTCCCAAATATTACCTTATCAAGCTCTTGAATTTACTAAAAAAGCATTATATATCTGTTAAGACAATATGAATGTTTATATAACAGATAAATTGGCCTTGAGATATAAAACACTGCTAAATTTGCATGTCAGAGAAAGACTATGTGACATACGATACGACATACAATGGATGGGCCTACAACAGATGAATATAGTAACTTTTAGAAGAATCTGCGACCACAGGTGCCAGGCTAAATGGCTATATTGGCTATAATATACATCGCCTTCTCCAAAGGTTACTGGTTATTGTTCATGGCCTAAACCTGCTAAACCCCCAAATATATTATTATATAAATATGCCTACAAAATGAATTACAGGTGGTAACATGACATGTTATTGTGAGCACTAGAGAAATATTCTACAGACAATGAATTCTACAAACCAGTCAATGTAAGCAAAAGTAACAATGCATTGTCTACCAAGATAAAAATTATGCTTAGTCCATTTTCTTTTTATTATGTAGTCTTTGGAGTCTATGGAGTTGATGTTTAACAGACGATTCCCCTAATCATCGCTAAAATTATGACATGATTGTGTGATTGTGCGTTACAACAATTGCATGTGTTGGCTACGACAATCTTAAAAAGTAAGAAGGCACTAAGTGTCACAAGTCTTGTCAACTTAGCTGTAACCAGGTGTGATGTAAGAAGTGGGGATAGGCATAGCCTACAGCATCTGCCAATTCCAGATAGTTCAACATATAGTAGCCTAGGCTTCCAAATTAGCCTATTAGGTGCCAAATAGACTGAACAGTTTTAAACTAGACGGTGTTCCACAACGAATGTTTCTGGAATGATACCTTTCAGTTAGAAGTGAAAGAAATGTGTCTTAACAGTTCCAGCTGGAAGCCTAATGAACTGAAATCCAGCTGTCATCCGCAAAATGACAGACGACGGTACCACGTGGATTCGGTCGAGCATAACAAAAAAAATTATAGGCTACTAATGCAACTGCCTATGGGTTTAGGACGCACACAGACTGCTCCTAGCTGGCTACTGTTATTCATTCTGTCGTGCACACCCGCGTCTAATCTGCCGAGGGTTCGAGTGACATTGTAACATTGTAGCCCATAGCCTCGCTTTAGCTTGGCTTTGACGGACCCAGCTCATGTTCTCTATCGACCCAATCAAAAGCCGCAAGCGACTAAACTAACTGTCTTCACTGAAACGACTATCAGCGTAACTGGCTGTAGGTTTGAATTTTGATCTCGGTGAAGTATGAAAGACAAATCGCTTGGGTAGAAAAGGCGACACGGACAGACGCCATTACGAGTCGGAGGTCCGATTGAGGTGACAGAAGCAGCACATGACTATTTGAGCATCTCACTCGAACCCGAGACATTGAGTAGCCTAATTATAATCACGAAACCATTATTCGACTCCAACAATAGTAGCATTATTTAAATATCCCACAATTTGCGCTACTTTCGTAATGTGGCCACCACAGACATTACATTCGGACCTTCAACCAGCCATTTTATGTGCAGCTTAGCAAGGGTTCGAGCCGGTGGGAACGCTTGCAACATAGCTCGATCAGAACCCGTCTGTAACTTTCTAGCCCATCACAGCGTTGACTGAATTTACTACGTTTCAGAGTAAAGAAAAACATATCCAACGCAGGTGTTGTAGGGTCTCGTAATACTTTGTGTCAATTTGAAAATGAATTTGAAACTGCTTACTCTCCACGAGAGTCTGTCGTTCGCATAGGCTCCGGCTCACCCGACCCTCAGATACTTCCGGAAGACCAAATATGAATGGGTGACCGAGGCTCACTACTGTGAGCAAAGAGAATGGGAGGGGGAATGTTTTGGTGTTGCAATTTTCTGTGTCCGACAGGGATACACTTTAGATTCTACTGCGTCGAAAAGCAGATGAAAGTGCTGCATCAAAACACCAACTTGTTTCACCCTTTGACAAGACTTGACAAGGCAGATAGAGTTCTTTCACATCTTTAAACACACTCAATTTTGGACTTCATTGTTTATTGCAAAAGTAGTATATCAATACACAACATTCTCAAGTTTCCAACTTGAAGCGTCTCATTCACAGACATAAACAGTCCTTGAGGGTAGTGTAGGCTACGATGTAAGACGAGTAAAAACAAGGCATATGAAGACATCAAACCTTGGCTATAAAACAGTGAAAAAACATTGTTAGAGACTAACAGAGTCTTGTAAGGCCAATTGACCCCACAACTATAGACCTACACTTAACATAGCCTCAAAGCATTTGAGTTGTCGTAGGTTATTAAAGGCCTATGCAACAAAAGAAATCTTTATTCACTTTCAGACAAGTGATTAAGAAGTCAGACAGGATGACAGGCAATCAGACTGCCAAACCCACACATATTCAAAGAAATAGCATTAATGGAGGTAACAGGTGACATTGTTGTAACAACAACTTTAGATTATATTTATATGGAGTAAACTATTATTCCAGGAATACTGAGTAAAAATCAGTGTCAATCAAAATGTTGTTCATCCTCTCAACTTATTTTAGGAGGGCTGTCCCTCCCACCATCCTAGATCTCTTTTTTATTTTCTTCAACTGTGAGAGGCAGGTAAACATGAGGCAGGTAAACATATTGATTTTCTGTTTGCACAACTGGACACTTTGGGCAATATAAACCAATATCAAAAGGATCCTTGTTATGTCACAGGTCAGCAAGATCAGCAGGGCTACACGAGTCAATTTCTGAAACAAGCCGATGAGGGAAGAGTTTGTACTGCAGCCATGTGGGTTCTGCAGGAAAGATAGAGAGGGTATTATCAGAGCTTGCCTTTATCCAACACTGTCAATTATATCCTACTATTTCTTTATATGGAGGGACAAAGAAATCCTTTGCCAATTTCTATTTCCAAAGGAAAAGCAAGGTTCTAGGGCCTTACCCATGTAGCAGCTTGGTGCTTGAAGCTGTCCATCAAAGCATGTTTCCATGGCAGTGTAGCTACACTGTTTCTGTGGGTGTCTGCAGAAAAATGTCACATTTTCCCCGTGCTGAACGACCCCATCAGTCAAATCATACGGCCAGCGCTTGGGCCCATCAATTATGATCCTGCTACGCTGAGCTGGGATTTGACAGCGGGCTACAATGGTGGATGGCAGAGAAATATATTTGTTAAGCGTAAAATAAACATATTCACTACAAGCATCACTACAAGCGTCTTATGCTTGATCACCCTCAAGCACATTGGACTTTTTAAATTTAATTTATATAGTATATTTAGTATAAAGTTTTGTTAGTTTTCTTATCTTCTACTGTCTTTATTGTACAGTGGAGTTTAGTTATATGTTTATACTTATACTTATATTTACCATTGCTGCTGTAAGTGCATGTTGTGTGTGATGTCTGTATGCTACTGAGACCCTTGAATTTCCCCTTGGGGATCAATAAAGTATCTATCTATCTATCTGTCTATCTATCTATTTATCTATCTATCATGTTAATGTTTATTAGCCTCAGGGATATGAAGTAAGGGTTTTAACATGGAGTGTAACAATTTAATTTAGGCGACTCAGATTCATTTAGGTAAATCCAAAACATGTTCTAAAATGACAAGATAAGGCATTTCTGGATAGTTCAATCCAGTGGTTTCTATCAAGTGAATTGGCATTTGATGAACATCCTTACCTCGGCAAAATGGAATTGTACTCCAGGTTCCATTTGACAAACAGGTGACACGGTTTGGCCCATCTAGAGAAAATGTTTTCTTGCATAAGTAATAGATGGTGTCACCCACATCATATTCCTTTCTTTGGACCGCTACAAGGTAGCCATTTTCTACTTCCGCTGGAGGGGGGCAGAACATTCCTGGGAAGGTTACAGACAGACAAAACAAGAGAGGGAGAGAGAGAAAGAGAGAGAGTAATAATTAGGTCCAATCACTGCTGCTCAAAAGTGTATTTGTTTAATAGTAAAGCTGGGCACATTTACACACTGAGATAATGGTAGTTATCTGTTAGTGCCAGATGATGGCAGTAGGACACCATCAGTAATGGATTTGCTCAGCCGTTCCAGTCTGTCCTTTCATAGTGTGCCAACAGGAGGCAATATAAGAGATCTGCACAAGTGCAAAGCCCTCTGCATACAATTCACATGTATATACAAACACACACACACACCTATTCAACCCACTCACCCACCCACCACATCTTGAACTCAGCTCTCTTATTTTCCCATACTAGTGCTTGTCTTCCGTTTCAAAGTCACTCACTTGCACATGTATAGAGACGTGTTCATTTACACTCGGTATCATTCTCCTTCGGGGCGACTGTATAGGTCTGAAAGGCACATATATAGATGCACGTATACTTACGCTGACAGATGGGATGAGGGTAGTGCCAGGTCTGGTTAGAGTGACAGAAATTCTCACTGTTGCCGAACAACACGTATCTGCATGTTGGAAAAGAGAGTGTTTGAGAGGGAGAGAGGAAGTGTGAGAGAGAGGGAGAGAGCAGGTGGGAGTGAGAGAGGGGGATAGAGGGTGGGAGTGAAAGAGAAAAAGAGAGGGTGGGAGTGAGTGGGATGGAGGTGGAGGGAGGTTAGAAGAGATTCCACTGTCAGGGGAAAGCAAAGCCTCCTGTCTCACAGTACATTAAACATGTCCAAACCACCAACATTACACACAGAAACTGAAAGCAGATGTTTCTCGTCCTATACACACCATATCCATGTGTCCTAAAATTCACGTGTCAGTTACATCATGAAGAATATATGATATGCTTCATTAATATAATTATGTAATGCTATATGACACCACAGACACTCTCAGCCACTCTAAATACCTCTCGTAGGGTTTCATTATGTATTCTTTCTGACACCTTAGCAGGCGCTACAATGTAGAGCCCCAGCTGTTGGGTTTCACCACTGATCTAGGTAACACTCCTTGTTTTGAAAAGCTATTTTTCAAACAAAATAAGGAAGGCTCTGTCTAAACTATTTTCTGGGTCATTTGGATTCCTCATAAATCCCCAGACAATCTATCTGCCTCACTTGCACTGTTCCTATCTTTCCGTCTTTCTCTCTCTCATTTCCACCTCCCCACCCTCCCGCTCGCTCTTACCCAGTGGGGCAGCTATAGCGCACGGAGGCGCCTACTGCTGCTTCTCCTTCCACTATGACTAAGCTGACATCTGGCTCTTGCAGCTCACAGGACAGCACAGGGCCAGCGTCAACCACGAAGGGAGGCGGTGAAGGGAGAGCTGTGTGAAGGAGAAGAGAGGGGGTTACTCTACAACACAACACAATTTTACTGTACACACAATTCACAAACAGCATGGTACGATTTGATTCAACCATACACATATTGAAAATTCAAACGTGTGAGATGCAGAAAGTCATTGAGATTGATTGAAAGGATGCAGACTATCTGAGGGAGCTGTAGGTCAGTGCATGGCTAGGTACGAGGGTAATGGGCATATATACGATTCCGAGGCCTTATCTACTGTTGTGAATCAAGCAGTCTGCCCAGAGAGAGCGGCATGTGTTAACCATGCGTGTGCAGTAGTAGTTTATGGACTGTGCATTTTGATTAGTCTTTTCCATGAAACTGCATGGACAGATGGAGCAGAACTAGAGTGTTACAGTATGGTAGCGAGAGATGTTTGTGAAAGAGGGAGAGAGAGAGAGAGAGGAGGGGGGGTAGTAAAAAAAATTATGTGACTTCCTGTTATAACTGGAAAAAATATCTGTCCTCATACTCAGTGAGAAAGGCATGTTAATGGAAATTATTATGAGTGTAAGCAAAAACCACAAAGAGAAGGCGGCTTTTCACATATGTAAGTGTGTGTGTGTGTGTGTGTGTGTGTGTGTGTGTGTGTGTGTGTGTGTGTGTGTGTGTGTGTGTGTGTGTGTGTGTGTGTGTGCATACATTAGGCGTGTTTGTGTGTGTCTGTGTGTTCATGTTCATGTGTGTGTGTGTGTGTGTGTGTGTGTGTGTTTGTGATGTTATTTTAAGTACTGCTGAACTGCAGGACGACTAAGCTCACATCATGGTACTGCACTCCCCCTACACTTTACATTTTTTATTTGATTCCTGGAAACAATGTTCATTCCAGGAATCTCTGCAGAACAGATCAAGTGGCTGTGTGAGTTAAGCTATAGAAGGAGGAGTTGCTGAGAGCGGCTCTGGACATGAGAGGCCCTTGTCTCCTCTGTGGCAGTCTGCTATTGTTACATACAGCCTGAGCAGCGCCTGGGAAACACACACCAGCAGAGGCTACACTGCAGAGAGCACAGCTACCACATCTACAGTTCCAATGAACCACTTTATCTCTCTCTCTCTCTCTCTCTCTGTGTGTGTGTGTGCGTGTGTGTGTGTGTGTGAGGCTGTGGAGAGGTCTGGATGCAAAGCCGCCCACTGATTGTTCATGGAAATGAGATAGAAAACTCATCTCTGCCAAACAGAGCCCAATTCTTTCTGCTCCTCTAGTTATCAACAACTCAAGTACAGAGGAATATAGAACCTTTTGGATTGTGATATATCAGACAAACACGTTGTCTGTTTGGAAGGACCAATAAGTTTATATGAATATTGAGATGCAAAAGGCTGTGTACTTTTGTGTGCATGTGTGTGTGTGTTTGTGGGTGTGTGTGTGTGTGTGTGTGTGTGTGTGTGTGTTTGTGTTTGTGTGTGCGCGCGTTCGTGCGTGCGTGTGTGTGTGTGTGTGTGTGTCTCGTCCACCAGATGCATCTAGACCCACCTGTGCACACAGGCTCATCTCCACTCCACTGACGGTCACCCTGGCAACGGCGAATGGCAGCATCCAGGCCATTGGACATGGTGTATCCTGGGAGGCATCGGACTTCCAGGAGAGCAGAGAAGGAGGGCGTGGGCGAGAGCAGGTGGGCCTCGGAGTGGTTCCCAGGGGCCATCGGCCAGGGACAGGTACGGCCTAAGACACAGGGCAAGGCTCAGGACAAAAAGTCTCAAAACTTGACAGTTGCTGGAGGAAGGCCCGGACAAATTATTCTGTAGTTGTCATGTTGGAACTTGTTTTGACATTTCCACCTCTGAAACGATCTATTTATTTTTTTTAGGTGTCACAGTTGACCTTAACTGAATAGCAAAGTTGTTTTAAAGAAAGTATTTGACAAAAAGACCTAATGGAAATGTCTCTGCAGCAGGGGTGTTGTCAGCTTATTAGAAGGGGTGGTTTAAGAAGAAGATATGTGTTGAGACAAGTCAAAAAATATGTACTGCAGTAAAAGACTGGTAGTCACTTATTATATATATTTTTTCTGTATTGCATAGAACGAGTGGCCTATGAAACTCATAATTGCATTTATTCCCTTGTTCCTTCCTGGATACCATAGACCCATACTGCTCAATACCTGACATACTCTGCATCTCTAATGGAACCTTGGGGATTTAGGCCACTGAAGTCAACTGAGTAGCCTTGAGGCTCCATAAATTTACAAATATATATAATTTCAGTTCATGTTACTTTGTGTTACGCCTTCAGTACGTGCAGGTTGGTGGAAAAAACCCGTTCTACAGGTGTGGGCTTTGCCCACCTGCAAAAAGCACTAATTCATTTCCTCAGTATTGCAGGTAGTATGAGAGCTAACGCGTCCCCTTGATTCAATTTCAGCAGAGCTGCAGCAGAACATCTCACTGGATCCCACACACCCTCTCTCCCTTTAGGCATTTGGATTTAATTTAAGCCCTCCACCCACACACCTGGCAAATTTAGAAGCGGATGGTTTTTACAATCACGGATATCAAAATCCTGCACAGCCTCAATTATATGTGATTTACATTTGGATATATCCATGTCAACATCTGTCTCTTAGCTGTGTTGGCCCTGGTGGAGGTGAAGCACTGTTTTCTGTGGCAGTGTCCAGATGGGCTGGGAGGGATGTCACAAGTCAAGTGTGGTTACTAAAGCCCATATGTCTAGTGTTTGTGTGTGATGTTTGCTCTGAGCCGGCCTCCACTACACTGTTGTTTGTGCCCCCCAAAAATGAACCTGTAGCTTTCTTTCACAGTTGTGTTCTTTGGTTTGCCCAATCCACTTAATGGATTGATCATGATGTCAAATCAGATCTCACACATTTATTTTGGTGCTATGAATGCACTTGATCATCAATACAACTACCAAATGAAGTGTGTGACCCATGTCAGGTGCAGCATGTAAGAGGGCATAGTTACATGTGTTGACTGGCACTGAGCATTGGCATCTTACTTGGCACTACACAGCTGAGTCCACATTGGCCGTCACACAGACACTGGCGCTTAGAGCCGCAGTCTTTGTCTTGCTTGCAGTTTTTCGGACAGGTGCGTTTCCTCTCATTAACCAGAATCCTCTCTGTACAATCCTCGGCTATGACAGAGGAAAGCAGATTGTGTCGATGATGCAGTATGTACATCAATACAGAAAACACATGCACACACACACACACACACACACACACACACACATACACACACAGACCTGTCATAAGTCAGTAATGTAATGTATTCATTATTCTGATGCACCCACAAAAGCTACACTGCACAATATGGAAACTGTTGAAACAATCTCAGCAGTCGCCCTTTACCTTCATTTCCTTCCTACTTTCTCTCATGTTAAAAGCATCTCATCACAAAACCAGAAACCAGAACCGAGCCAATGAGTCCAAAACCCATTAAGCAACACAAACACAAGGTTCTGCTGTGGCAGAGACATCAGGATCCCATTACGAGCAGCTCCAATCAACGGTAATTGGGTGGGAAAATGGTTACTGTATGAGGGCTATAGTATGCCATCGGCCACAGAGGCCCTGCATGGGAACAGCTCGGTTCTTTAGAAAAGAGAGCACACAGCCGCGCACATGGAGTGGGTGGGAGGGAGCTCTCTAACACATGTGTTCCATACTGACGCTGAACAGCCATTAAAATATTCAACACACTGTGTTTGGGTCTGCTTCCAAATGTATGTGTGTGTGTGTGTCAGTGAGAGAGAGTGTGAATTCATAATTACAATCAAATCACTTGCATTGCACAGTATGTAGGCAACAAATTTGTTAAGACATGTTTGTAGTAAAGCATGGATGAAATATATAAGTAATAAATAAATAAATTACGCACTGACACATATCTGGTAAAATCATCTGACAGACCCTGTGTCTGGACTGCACTATCCAGCAATGTCTGTCCTGAACATATTCACCACAGCACAGCACACACACTGCAGAATTGCATAGGGAATATCATACAGTGTATAGCAAGACAGATGGATTGAATATATTAAGAGCACACAGAGATATTAAGGTTTTGATTTAGATTTCCTGAAACCCTTCCAGAGCACTGAAAGGCTGCGGATGAAAACTCACCTGCAACCAGAAGAGCGAGGATGCTGGTCAGAGCCCACACAGAGAGCAGGAAAAGCGAGCGCTCCATCTCTAGGCGCTGGTCAGTGGAGAGGTTATGAAAGAGGGAGCAGGGGAAAAGAGGAGGATATTGAGTCGGGGGGAATGTGAGGGAGGAGAAGGAGGGTACTTCTGAGGAACACATCTGGTTTGTATTGACTGTTTCCAATGTTGGGTAAAATTCCACTGACAAAAAAAAGACCTTTCACCTATTTCTCAGTAGGGGCAACATGGGCTTTGACAAGCACAGGCGCCCCACACAACAAACATCATCAAACAAACAAAGACAATAACACACAGGACAGAACCATTAAAACCAACCCTGGGGACAATGGGGGTCCTATCTAGGCAAACAAGGGGTGCAAAACTCACGATTTATGACAATCTGCACCTTTCAATCACTCTTCTGTCACATACAGTACACTACATAGACCATATAACAAACACACGTGCAGATGTTGAATTATCTACCATGACATAACACAGGTGACAAAGATTGACTGTTTGCATAACTTTAGTCAACAGCTCAATCAAGATCAAGACAGTGGTGAACTATCTACCTAAAATGCTGCTTTGTCAGTATTGGAAGAACATCATGTGATGAACAAAGCCTTTAGAAACTAGCAAGCTGGATAAAAGCATCATCTGGGTGTACTCCACACTGTCTGTTTATATATATGTGGATACTATAGGATAGGTGTGAATCAGTGGAATTAATTCAACTGATGTCTCTTATTTTCCTGCTCATTTTTTCTCTGTTGCCTCTCTTAAACTAATAGATTTTTGCTGCAAACATCTTTGGGTCAAATATGTATCTGTTTCTAGAAAGGAGACCTTGAATACAAATAGAATCGTTACTTTTTGAAAAATTGTGCCTCAAGGCCTTGTGAAACACCCCATGCACTGAAGTGCCCTAACAGCGCATCCTCTGAAAGATAGCACACATGAAGAACACCCACACTCTGACAGTCAGTTGAGTAAGAACATTTCTTTTATTTTGTGTTCTCTGAATTTCTGACTACAACACTCCTTGGCTAGGAACAGTGGTCGCCACTGATGCAGTTCAGTAGTTGCAGTTCAGATAAGAGACACAATAAGAGATGTACATAATCATCCACATTCGGAGGGGGAAAACAGGGACAACATTACCCACAATCCAGTTGGGATAGCATACCGCCACTGATTGGAACATAGGTTGCAAACAACAAAATGAAAAAGAAAAGTCTGTGGTGTGCTTGAATAGATGCAAACTATCAATCAAATGAGAGGTTGTTCTCAATGTCCAGGCAAACATCTAGTCATGTCCACACACCCAGGGGAGAGGGTGAAGTCCAGGCTGAGCCCCGGCTGTGTGCCAGGTGAGAGTCTGTGATTCTCAAACACATTTCACGGAGGTGACAAATCCACAAGGGTATCTGAAGACTGTCGGAGGATCTTTACAGAACTGGCATAAGTATGTGAAGGGCCGCTGTTACAAACAGGATATGACATAACAACTCTGAGACAGTAGGGGAACTGCAATCTCTCTTTTTTTTCAGGAAAAAGCTTCAAAGAAAGAGATAGTGAGCAAAACAATCATTTTTAAGTGATAACAATAACAGATTATAATCTTAACAATAATAATTAATAGTAACAGTAATTACTTTTAAAACTGGTCATTGAGGAGATGAACACATACAGACTGAAATGGAAGATTCCACCCATCACATTGAGAATTCTTTTTTACACCATATTTGCAAGCAAAGTGGATGATAGTTTGCTTCATTATCATAACATGTCCACCTGAAGTTCATTTTTGTGTATAGTAAAGATGCTGCCCTGAAGAATAGACTCTGGATTTCATTTTTAAATAAAATAGGCGTAATCAAAGACTCACAGTTGTGATAACAAAGTCCCAATTCACAAAATATAGCTGCATATTAGAAACACACAGAGACAACTAATTTTGGTATAGAGAGAGCAATGTATTAAGTATAGCCATCATTCCTTTCAAACTAATTCAAACAAAACTAATGAATGTACAATTCTGGTGAATGTTGCTCAAGGGTCATGAGGATATCTAGCGGGTTTGTGTGAGTGTGTATGTGATCTAGTTAAGGATGGACTTGGGCTCCTCTCAATCCCATCAACACAAAATAGAAGAGGATACAGTACTGACTATAGAGACTGGACAACTCCAGAAACCTTGCATTGGAATTACGGTCCAGGCAGAGCAAGAGAGAGAGGCTAAAGGAGACAGAATGAGAAACTGAAAAGACAGGAGACTTAAATAACATCAATATGCCCATTCATCTTCTTCATGTAAAAAAAATCCTCTGTTCTGCTGGGAGCCACTAAATTACCCAGAGAAGACAACAGTCTTCCATAGACAAGTGAGCGATCTTAACCACAGGAAGAAAACACCTGTGGTATATCAGTTCAGCTATGTCTGTTTCTTCTCCTCTCTCTCTCTCTCTGTAGTTCTCTTTACCTTATCCTTCTTATTACTAAGCCAAATGAAAACCTCATTCAAAGATATATAACAAAGACCTTATGGATTCTGAGAGTAAATGAATGGAACTATACAATTTTAAAGTAATGTGTATTTGTAATATTTTACAATCTTGTCCCATCTGACGCGATGATGTTCTTCCTGTTCCACTGCAGACTCCGCCTCTCTTGTGAGGTCACACGACTGTGTGTGTTCCCTCTTAAGTGCTGACCGTTGCTAATATACCATTATTCTATTATACACAGATCTTTAAAAATCCATATCTTTCTCCATCTAACAAATATAAAAATATACAAAAATATACAAATATACAAAAATTATTTCCAAAATTAGCTTCATCCCCTATCGTTTATATCTATCATATAAAAATATACAGATCTCTCCAATACCAAAATTCATTTCTCAACTGTCTAAAATCACACTGCAGAAAAAAACAGATACACCTGCTGTTTAATTTCTCTATATATCTCTCTCTTTAGATCTCTTCTCTCTCCCAGTATAAAACTAGTTTCTTTCCCCTCTCCTCTCTCCCGCCCTGAACCTCTTCTGCATTTTCTCTCAATTCCATCAGGTCTCCTTCTCCTTCTGTCCATTTAAAAGTTCAACCAGTTTCTTTTCTGTCTCTCATCGTCTGGAACATTCATTCGTTTAACAGCTTCATCGCTGCTCTTCTTCTTCCTCCTCCTCCTCCAAGTCCTCACTGATCCCCGTGGCGGCTCTCGTACTTGTTGAGGAGGTTGCGGCAGCGGCCCAGCTCTTTGCGCATGTCGGCCACCTCCTGCCGCAACGCGGCGTTCTCGCGCTCCAAGAAAGAGGCGCGCACCGAGATCTGGTTCTCCTTCAACCGCCGTGCATCACGGGAGCGTTTGGCTGCCTCGTTGTTCTTATGACGGCGGGACCAATACTTATCATCCTATTGGAGACATAGGGGGGGGGGTTAGAAGAAAGAAACAACAACAATACTGATGAAGGAGAAAAACAAGAGGGGAAGCAAAACAATAACTGGTCTAATGGTTCCAGGGGAAACTGGATCTAATCAGGCCGTGCTCAGGCAGAGAGATGGAATCAGGCCCTCGTGCTCCGCCTGAACTAAGGCATTAAATATGGCTCTGCATTATTAACACTTGGATAGGCCCCTCAGAGCAACATCTGACAGTCACATATGGAGAGGCCTTAATTACACCCCATCACACATACATTCTGGCCTTATTAAGCATTCATACATGCATTTCAAAATCTCAAAGCTTACATTTTTGATTAAAAAACATTGGATCTCATAAATATGTTATGTGCCTGCTACTGAACATATATAAAATCTAGGAAACTGAGGAAAGTATAATAAATGGTTCTAAGCATTAAGTTGATAATGTGCATCGCACCTTTAGAGTCTTAACTAGTACAATAAAATAGACAGAAATCCATCATTCTCTGGAACTTGACACTGCTTTAAAACAACTATGTGTATTGTATTGTTATAAGATACTGTTTACAACAATGGCAGTCATGCCTTTGCAGTTAGATGATTTCTGAGGTAATGTGCTGAAACATTTAGTGTGTAACTGTTCAGCACTACCACTTTAATGTGGTACACATTTGCTAACGCTAACATTAGCACTGCATGTGTATAGCCAGATGGCCAGTGTTGTGAGCTAAGAGGTGTTGAAATCTCTGTATTGTAGATGGGGCACCTTCTGTGCTGCTGTGCTAACCTTCAGGTCCTCTGGCACCATCATCTTACGGGCCTTCTTTATCATGGGCTGAGGCTTAAGCTCCTCGTCGCTGAAGCGGTGCCCCCTGGGGTCGAAGGCGTCCTGGCCGGGGACGGTGGACAGCTCCAGGTCACCGGGCTCGGTGTCAAAGCTCCCCATGAGGTCGGTGCCGTTGGTCGCTGGTGGAGTAGGCATGGGACCACAGGAGGAAGGAGACGGGGACTGGTTGTGGTCCAGAGATGTTGTGTGAGTACCTGCAGAGGAGGGACACATGGTCCTGGTGTTACAACTACATCCGGACAAGATTCAACTCAAACTACACAAACATGCACAGAGTTCAGAACATCTATAAAAAGACACCATCATGTTACTCTGAAACATATATTCTGTATGTATTTTAACTTCTAATTTCATGTCAACATAGCACTGTCATAGACAATTATTCATTTTGGGTTTGCAACCTACAACACTGCTCTAATCAACATATGAATGGCACAAAGTACTATTATGACTACTCCAATACTAGTAATGTAGCTAGTAGCATGTATGTTGCTGACGTTTGTTACAAGTGTGGTCTCATGATCAGCTATGAACAGCTTTGCACTGCAATTTTTGCATCTGTCCACTAGAGGGAATCAGTGTGCAAGGCAAAATCATTTAACCTGTGACGCTGATAATTCAGATAAGCTGCAAACTATTTATGTGGCATTTCCAGGCTTTGAGTCCATGGTATCAGATCGAGTGCTATTGCTATGGGTGAAAGGAGAGGGACTGATTGTCCTGTCCTATCCTGTCCTCTCATAATGCATACGCCATATGAAAGGAGACCAAGTCTCTCTTCACTAACAGTGACAGCAGCTACAGTCAAAACTAGCAGTACAGTCAAAACTATACTCAATCTGAATTCTGTGTATGGCCAAATGAACCAACAGACTAACTCAGCTCCCATACCAATCTGCCCGTACTCTCAAACACACGCATAAGCAACACCTTCCGCATAACTAAAACTAATGCCACTCTGCAGCATTGCACACACACACATGCTCTCTCCTTTGCCTAAAGCACACTCTGACACATTTGTGCATATCACATGCAAACACACACACAGCAGCTGTTGGAATAGGCGTCCCTGAGATGTTTTAGTTTGGCTCTCCAGTGCCTTGGCTGTGAGTCTCTCTCCCTCCCTCCCTCCCTCCCTCCCTCCCTCCCTCACTCACTCACTCGCTCACTCAGGCGGGGTGAAAGCACGTGCAGGGCCCCATGGCCTCCAGACGCACGGCACACCATGAGCCAGGCCAGAGACAACAGCAGGAAGGTGAAGCTCGCTGAGTAACTGCATGAGTAATCACGTCAGCAGCTGGTGCGTGTGTGTGCCCGTACATGTGTGTGTGCAAGATCATGTGTATGTGCGAGTGAGTGAGTGAGAGAGAAAGAGTGAGAGAGGACATTGACAGAGAAAAAGATAGAAAAGAAAAGCAGATCCCAGTATTCCTGAACATATTCTGTGTTCCCTATAATTTACTAAACTACTAAATACATTTTCATTTATTTTCATCGATATTTAAATGTTAATTAACTCAAATCATAATATCTGCCCTTCAGATATTAATTATTATGTATTGACTAATTCATACGATGGAAAATGTCTGTGCATAAGTTTACATGAAAAATATCCCACAATCTTACATGTACTGTATGGAAACACAGGCTCACATGCATACACTGTTCTTTCAAATATTTACAGTTCCCTGATGAAAGTGATTTGACTTCTGTATATCCTTCCATCGCTACAACAATGTAAACAAACATTTAATCGGAAGTTCGGAATCACCATGGCTGTTCCTCTGTCCTTCCAGCGTTTTCTCTCTCTCTCTCCCCACCCCTCCCATTCTCGCCCCTCCTCCTCGCGCTGGGTCCCCTCCCTCTCTCCTGCTCCAGTGTTCCTGTCCTCAGCACATGATGCCGCACGTGCACGTGGCCCAATCGTGTGAGGAGGGGAAGAGATTTAAAGACACGCGAACACAAACACTCTCCATGCCTGCTCATTCTCTCTCCCTCCCTCACCCGTTCTCTTTCTCTCTCTCTCTCTCTCTCTCTCTCTCTCTCTCTCTCTCTCTCTTTCTTTCTCTCTTACTCATTCGTTCTCCTGAACACTCCCCTTTGGTTCAGGTCACTAAGATACAGCCATCAGCCTTACTGTACATTCCTGAAATACAGATCAACAAACCCAACCCAGTCTGATAATGACCCTTGGTGTAGAACAGAATGAAAACCAAGCCCTCCCTCTACCCTTCCTGTCAATTAACTTACAAACAAAACCCTTGGAGGAACTCCTTTTCAAAGTATGCATGCCAACAGCACCTGATCCACTCCCTGGCTTTCAATAATAACTTTGTCATCTATTTCAAGACAGCCGTCTGGGCAACACTGAGGCTTACACACGGCCTTGCCCTGTGACTGGGCACTAGAGTACAGTAAATAGAACAGTAACCGGCCTTCCTGACGTCCTACACAAAGCTTCAGTAATTATCTCCAGGCTGACCTTTGCAACCGACCACGCAGTTACCTGGCACCTTCACAAGTCGACTGAAGTCAATTCTGTGATAACGCCCAGGGCTGAATCAAAACACTCAAAACAATTGTCATTTGCTGAGAGACCAGGCTAGAAGGGAAATACAATTATTGAAGATCTTCTTCAAATCTGAAGGAGCCTTAATCGAAGGTGTGGCTGGTTTTGTTGTTTGTGGGACTTGTGGTCCAATATGAAAACACTGAGCAGCAGGCCAGTGACTGTGACAGTGATTTTAAGTCCACGACTAAAGCCAGCAGACCAGGAGCTCAGAGCAGCTCCAAGAGGGTTCTCTGGCCTGCTCTCTTAATTAGACCCTCCACCATGGAGTGGAAGGCCTTGTGAGAAGGTCAGTAACACCGGTCTAAGCATGTGGTTTCATGTGAAAACACAGCTTTCCATTACTAGCTCCCCAGCCTGGCATCTGCACCTTACACCACTGGTTTAAGAAACCCACCACCAACCTCTGTGTTTCCCAGCCAACTGGGCTCTTCCCATTACCACGCAACACCACACCACTGAATAGCTTTAGAGGAGCAGCTCACCGTGCAAACAGTCCGGGGCTCCCAGTAAGTTCGGCGGTGCCTGCATGTCGAGCCCCAGCAACGTGGGCGATGAGGAGGCCGAGGAGGACGATGAGGAGGACGAAGAGGAGGAAGAGCAGGGCAGCGGGGAGGTGGTGGGGCACTGCGAGCTCTGGTTGGGGATGGCCGACTGCGAGCTGTGCGAGGGCACCTGCGCCGCGCTGGAGCAGCTGGACGTGGAGTGCATGCTGCCCATCCCGTTCTCCGTCAGGAACTCCTCCAGGTCCATGTACTGCAGCTGGAAGAGCCCGCCGTCCACTGGTAGCGTCCGTTCCCACATCAGCGGGCCCAAGAAGGTCGAGTTGGAGAAGCTGCCGTTGCTACTGTTGCCTTCGCTGCCGCTGTTGTTGCTGCTCCCGCCACTGCTGCTGCTGCGCATGGAACAGCGGCCCATGGAGTCCTCGTCCACGTCCAGAGGACGCTCCTTGTCTGGGGACGGGAGAGAAGGAGGAGTGCAAATGAAGAACAGGGTCTGCACTACAAAACAGCTCATACATTTCAATGGCACAGTAGCACTCATAGTTGAAGATTTATGGTTCTGATTCACATTGCATTAATGAGAAAGTTCTACAGGTAGAGGGCCCAAAGTCAGAATTCCTTTAATGTGTGTGAGAGAGAGAGTGAGAGACAGGAAATTGCTATACCTGTTGAATCATAACCAATATGAGTTAATGGCAAAACATTGCAAAGCTACTCATGGTGCAGATTGATCCTGACTTCGATGTGTGCATACAGGCAGTAGCTTGCTGTTGCATTTGCCAGTATACACCTTGGGGTGGACAGTTAGTCATGTCTATTTCAGTCTAAGAGTGATGTGCATGCCCACACACATTTCTCACCTGTTTCTGACTGCTACTCCCACAAAATGGACACTCACTTGAGTGATTATTTATCAACATGAACAGGATAACCTGCTGCTCAGCTGCATAATGTGGATGTCATTACTCTCTCTCTCTCTCTCTCTCTCTCTCTCACACACAGAAAGAGATACACACACACACACACGCACACACATACACACACACACAAAGTATTCCTACTCTTTCAAATCTTTCCACCAAGGTTCACTTTACATTCTAGTGACACAAAAAAAATGTCAGGCTAGGACAAGGACACAATGGTGTTGATGCTCAAGACCAATAACATCCCTATGCCTGTTTCTTTGGGTTCTTCCAATGACCAAGTAAATCTCTGTACTACAAATGACAGGAAACACAAAGAGCATGGGGCTACAATGCTACATGTCAATAGCGCTGCCACAGGAACCACTGGAGAGAAAATAGTGAAGTGTGAGGATGGATGCAGAAGGTGTCCTTGCTCACTATGATGGCCTTGGCCAATTAGTTACTAAGTTACATATACCCATACAGTCACATACAGTCTGACAATGCAAGAAGGAACAGCCACTTCATTCACTAAGGCTAGTGAGTCAGTCTCAAGTTAAACTTGACTATGTGGCCCTTAAGTACTATATGCCAATCTTAGGATATTTAGATGTAAGCATCAAAACATAACCTCCACATACATTATTATTATTGTTGTTGTTGTTAAGTTGTTATTGCTTGTGTGGTAGGGAGGATACGGTACATTTTGGGGGAGTCAGAATTTGTGTGTTTCAGTTCAATTCCCATAATCAAAGTTTAATATAACTTAAAAAATGTTGTTTGATCATTCACTGGTCCTGTTTATCAAAATGATTGAATAAGGGTACAGCTTTACCATTTGTTTTTTTTTTACTTTAACAGTTACCTGTACATAGGTATGGAAGATTAAAATGATTGCCCTCCATTCAGTTCAATTAAAATCCTCATTCCTCATATTGATGAACTGTGTTACGACCAAGTTATACTCAATATTTTTATGTCAATTCATACTATGACTGTTTCTGAGATTCTGAATGTTGGATTCTTGATGGGGGGTGTAGAAACTGCATGGTGGCTTGAGATTCACCTTCACATAGGAGGTCTTGTTCTTGACACACACAAACACATCAAATAAGCAACAACTTATTTCTTAAGATGCACATAAATGTCCCTACGAAATAGTTTGCTGTAAATCCAGGCCATTGCGATCTGTGATAAAGGCTTAACTAGTGGCTGAGCAACCTCAAGGGACCTTACAGCTGCCTTATGGTACTTCTGCCCAAACTCCACCCACTCTTGGACCTCATGCCTCCTCTTATCTGGACAGCACATTTGATGTTATGATTGTATTTTTTTTTTTAATCAGGAGGAACTCAGAATCACTTTAAGCTGATGAGATTAATAAAATCAAGAGGGATGTGGAAAATTGTTGGATCCATTGAAACACCCCATACCAAAAACCTGAGGGGAAGGCAAAAGTGTGTGATGGAAGTTGGTCACTAGAGTTGTTGGACACACTTCTCACCTTTCATTTCAATGTCTTTGCTTCGTTGGTCACCCTTCATTGGCAGCTGCAGGAGGGATTTCAGGTTAGCAGCAGGGTTCAAGTGGCCGCCGTTGACAGGGTATGAAGACTGATTACAACTTCCAAACTGAGGACTGGCTCCGGCGTGGTGAAGGTCCGGAGGAAGAATCTGCGAGATCGGCCTGGACATCACCGTCTAGCCGGAGTCTTGATCTCCCGGGATCGCTGGAGGGTGCCGAGTCGAGATGAGTGACGTGTTCAGAACTACTCAATGAACAGAAGTCGATCAGTCACATGACACTTGTTGTCAGATCAAAATAAGTCCGCAAAGCAGATATTAAAAACAACAATAACTGTATTGTAATTTTGAAGCAATATCAAGAATGTAAAAGATTCTGATAAATTTTGGTAAATTTTGTAGACTGCTATAGGCCAACATGCAAGAGTGCTATAATGCCATAATGCAAAACTGACAGGACATAAATGCAAGTTTACCTTTATGATGAATGAAGATTTCATATGACAGATCAACGCTTCAGATAGTTCCATGCGATGTATATCCCAACAGTTATCCGACCGCGTTTGGATATTCCTTCGCTCCAAACAGAAAATTAAAAAAACTGGGAAAGACGGTCCATTCCCAACTCGAATGACAACACCAAAGCCGGGTACAGAATTATATTAACACTGCACCAGTTAAGGAGTAAAATAATTCAAAATATACCCTCAAATCAAAGAGCATGAAGAAGCAAAGGAAAGAAAACTATGTCCAGCAAAAATGACAAATGACAACAAAGAGTAGGACCGAGGCGGTTGCAAGGACGCAGTGCAATTGGCTGACTGATATTTGCTTTCTCTTTTTTCCCATACAGTCCCTCTGTCGTTTTTTTCTGTTGTAGCCCCCTCTCCTCTCTCTCCTGAGTTTTCTCTGAGTGTTGAGGCACGGCTTGCGCTCAAGCCGCCGAGAGCACTCGGCTCAGCTGGAACGAACACGGGCAACACACGTGACGTCACATTAGCGTTAGGGCGGCCTGTAGGATTGTATCTGATTAATATTAATGACAAAGTCTTCGAGTCGAACATGCGCTATGTACTGTGCTGAGATAAATGGGACCGACTGCTTGTGATGGGAACTGTCACTACTCTATCATAAACAATACTGTCCAATAAAATAAAGTAGGGTGACCAACTACAGACCATTTTGATAAGGCTATTTTCTTCACCCTACATTAAAAAATGTCAGACAAGTCTTCACTGCCTTGGCCCTCTAAATTTGCTGGAACTTCAAATCTTTCTCATGCACCAGAAATGTCAGTTCTTGGTCAAATACAATGCATAAGCTATATGTGTATTATCATAGTATACATATGACTTGGTAGACTATATCTTGTGTTGAATCAGCATTAAATTTGGCATTGATAAAAGAAAATGTCGACCAACATAATAGACGCACTTTTCAGTTCACTGTTAATCCGGAGAAAACGTGAGCGCGTGTCAATTCTACGCCGACAGGAGTACTACACGTTGCCTCTCAAAAACAAGAGTAGCACACTTGCACATGGCCACCGCACGCGGAGAAGCAGCGAGCCCGGTGCTGACATCCCAGCGATTGGCTGTTGTTTCATTCGGGCTCGGCCCCTTAAGCTGCTGATTGGTGAGTTCAGCAATGTTCGCACCGCCCTCTAAATACCCCATGCTAGAGCCGCGTGAGACTGAGAGGCACTGGAACATCAATGCAAGGCCACTGAACGCGTGTGCCTGTACTGCTTGTCCCACGACTAGAAATCCATAGTCAAAAAGGAAATAGATTTTCCGAGCTTACACAGAGGTTTTCTCCCCGCGGCCTGAACCTGCACTCTGGGGAAACACAAGTGTGAACCTGTGCACAATTAAACCTTCTAGTCAGGACTTAACCTAGCTAGTTAAGTTACTTAAACAGTAAAATTTACTTTAACAGTAACATAGATTTGATGTGAAGTAGTTTTTATATTCTCTTCACTTCACATATTTAAATGGCAATGCACCAGTTTTATGTTTAATATCAGTATTAGTAACCATTAAATACTGCAACGGTAAATTGGAGAAATGTAATTTACACCTAGTTTACTCAATGCATTTGAAGGACCACTGATTCAGCAGACAAGGCACTGTACTGTCCTGTTTTCCATCAGTGCAAAATCCATGTGACAGTCACACTCTACCTCAGCAGTCAGACCCCATCCAGTGTGATTAGGAGAGGAGAGCTCCACTGCTCCCCTGTGGCGAGTCAATGACAGTGCAACTGATTATTTCTCCAGAGTTCCAAAATTCAACACTTGACAAGGGGCTTAGCATGCAGTGTCAACTCGTAAGCACTGTCAAAACCAGTGACAATTACTGTGACCGGTTCAACAATTTTCTTAGTTTTCAAAACATTTGGTAAAGATGCTGCAAATACACTAGGCCTAGGTTTGCACTGCTACTTTTAAACCCTACATTTAAATATCTACAACGACGAGTTTAGCTATGCCTATACATATTTATTTACATATATTTTGTAGAAATGTTTGACACACAAAAAAGAATACAGTTTACATTTTTATTAAATGCTTAGAATCAACAACCATTTGTATCATAGGTAAATAAAGTGATAGAAAGGTACTTAGAATCATTTCTTTCTTTTGAAGAAAACAGGGCTATGAGTAGTATGGATATCTACTTGAGAAAAAAGTGATACATGTGTAAGAGCTAAGGTTTAGGGTTTGAAAGGCTGTGTCAAACACATTAATATGTTAAGTCATGTTCTGCTCTACAGTGATAACTCCCACATTCTTTTTCCACCTACTCATAAAGTAGCAATGATAGAAACAAAATATTAGGCATTTGATTGCAAAAAAGAGACATTGTAACAGTAATAAAATATCAACACGATTTACATTACAGTACACTTGTTCCGTTCTTTTTTTTCCTATGTCAACCTCAGTGTAAAAACACTACAATTCTGCTTACAATGCTGCTCATGGTACGAGAGGCTACCACTTTCAATACAGACTTTTGGTTAAAGGCTTTATTTCTTAAATTAGTTTTGGCAATAAATTATTTTATTTCCAATTTAATTCAAAGTATGTGTTTTATCTAAAAAGCACTTCTCAAATCAACTTTTCACTGTCAATTTGTCCTGGTTTCAATTATGCCATTTTAATAAAACACTGATGTCACCTGATCTTATCAGGTGCTTGAATTCCAAATATTAAGTCTGAGGCCTATAAGCCTGGATTTGGAGATAAATATTGCAATTGCAACAAATAATAATTGCACTACTGAAATTCGATTTAAAGTGTAACGGCCACATAGTGATTTAAAACATCATATCAGCTAAGATACTTGTTTAACATGTCCAACATGCACAAAAATACTACCAAAAGGAAAGACAGTTTCTTCAAACTAATACCTTCACTTTCCCAAGATCCCTCTTCTCCTATTAAATGCAGTTTTACATTAAAGAGATCATATGTCCACACCATCTCTAAGTGAACACCCACTACACATTATACACATCAGAGACAGAATACTTATACAGAGTTTGCTGGGTTACAGTGGGGGCTAATAATTACTGTTAGGAAAAGGGGTAAGTATTAGCAAGTCACAGAAAACTCATCTAATGATCCACAGTACTGTAAATGCACATAAAGGTTAAGGATAATCTGGAAAGGAACTGTGATGCCCTTTTAAAAAATCATCCCATGTAACTGGGATTTTGGGTGCTTGCTTTAAGTTTTAGGTTAGTTCAGATTATTAGCACAGTTCATGATATTGAGAAGGAAAATGCACCGTCTAAAACAGTCACTGGTTAGATGAGGTACTGGTGCCTCCCAAAATGGTAGAATCCAACATGGGCCATTCATATGTGATCAAATCTTCGTTATTAGCATGCACATACCAAACCTCAAAGTCATGTTTTGTTTTTTCATCTATATCTTCTTCAAAAGCCAAGAGAACACTTAAGTGTCTCTATATCACATGTAAGGTTGGCCACTATGGCCATCTCCTCGCTTGTCAATTGCAGGTGTTCCTATTTTCGAATTAAGTCCTTTTCCTCGGCGCAAGCCTGCTAGCTTTCCGCGGCAGGCTGTCTTGTGTCGCTTGAGGAGATTGGGGTTCCAGAAACGCGAAGAGCAGCGTTTACAAGAGAATGTTCCCTTGGACAAGTGAGAACCCCTGTGAATGAAGGCGGACAAAAATTTCCGAGACTGTTTCCCGCAGACGATACATTTCAGACGCTCGTGAGGGAAACAGACTCTGGGACAGTGCTTGGTTGCACGATGGACTGCAAGGGCTGCCCGTCGTGAAAAGGTCGAGCGGGGGCAGAGGGGACAGGGGAAACGCTTGAGAGGGTTTTGTAAAGATGATAAACTGTTAAGCTTTAACCCCCGTGCAGAAGCTAGCTCACATGCTGGGGCTCTTCCACCTCCTCGTCTAATCCTCAAGAGTAGGGCCATGCGCTTCCTGAAGCGACGTTGCCGGCGGCGAATAGTCCTCTTTTTTATCCTCATTTTCCTCCTCAGATCTTTCTCCCTCCCCATCGGCTCCCTTCCCACCCTCTCGTCCCATCTGTATCCTCCCCTCGATCGGATGTCCTTTTTTTTTTTTCCTCAGGTCATCTTTGAGTGAAAGCTCTGATGGTGCTGATGATGGGACTGAAGCTCATCTGAATGGTGCTGATGGTGGTGAAGGTGATGGAGAGGGTGGGGTTCATTTGGGGACATCCCAAAAGAGGGATGCCCAGAAGGATTGGTGTTCATTGTGTGACCCGTACCTGGCTGGTAGAGAGGCTCCCCCTTCACACCTGTTGGCGACTGTTGATGGCTGAGGGGCGGTATGCTGGAACTGGAGGAGAGTGGGTGAGAATACGGGGAGGCATTGGAAGATGAGGGGTGAGATGTGTTTGTATCTGGGACATAGAACAAAGGGGAATAACCCGCTTGTGGTTGTGGGGGCGGTGGTTGATGACTATGGAGAACGCCACCGTGTGACTGCTGTTCCCCATGAGCTCCACCAGGGGGAGCAAGCTGCAGCAAGGCATTTGTAGCAGCCTCACTCTCAGATACATTAACACTTACACTATTACTGGCCCCAGGGCCACTAGTATCACCTTGTGAATTTGATTGGCCTGTGCGTGACAAACCATGCTGGGAAAGCCTGTGCCTTGTGAGGCTGTTGGAATATGCAAAGGCCTTTCCACACACCTCACAGGAAAAAAGCTTTTCTCCCCCAGTTTCATGAACTGTTTGATGATGAGCAGTAAGATGAAAATGATGACGGAAAGATTTCCAACATATCGCACACGTGTACAATCTGGGGGGAGGCTGACTGCTAGACCCTTGAGGCTTAACATCTTGAGAATATGAATAATATGAAGAGCTCCCTTGACCCCTATCTTGACTCATGCCCCCAGAATTTGTTGTGTAGTTGTTCAGGTTCTCTCCACCTGGAGTTGTGGGAACCTCTTCCAGCTCCCCTTTTTGGTGCAGCTTAGCATGTCTTTTAAGGCTCTGCGCATAGCCAAAATCTTTACCACAAAGACCACATTTGTAATTCTTCTCCCCAGAGTGAACTGTGTGGTGTTTGGAGAGATGGAAGGCTTCTCTAAAATATTTACCACAGACAGTGCAGTGGTGAGGCTTCTCACCAGTATGTATGCGATCATGTCTGCGTAGCGTCTCACGCCTGGCAAACCCTCGACCACAGACACTGCACAGATATGGGCGCTCATTGCCATTGATTCCCCTGTGGGAAGGCTGTCTTCTCTTGATGACCTCGCCACCTGGTCCGGGCTCTTTCTTCTTGCGAGGCTTCCGTGGACGTTTGGGCTTGCCACCTGGATTCTGCTGATTTGGGCCCATACCACCCATGCTTCCTGGGTTACCGCCTCCCCTATACGACTTATCTATGCCTGAGGTGGATGATGGACCACCTGGTGAGACCCCAAGGGGTCCCAAACCAAGGCCACCCAACAACCCTCCAATTATGTCTCTACGGTCATCTCCTCGATTCCCACCACTATTCATATCGTTGCTCATGCAGTTGGCAGCAGCAGCAGTAATCGCAGATATAGCATTATTGACTGAACTTGTAACATCATCTTCAGAGTCATCCAGAAGGGAGGAGAGGGGAAGGTGTGGCTGTTGGTGATGATGTTGCTGTTGGCTCTGAGGATGTGGATGGAGAGTTGGTGCTAGAGGTGCCTTCCTCAGTGCAGGTCCACTCATTCCACTACCACAGGAGGAAGGCCCAGAATATGGGTGGCTTTGTGAACGCTGATCTTTGTAGTCATCACTGTAACCATCACTCCTGTAAGAACCTGCAAAAAAATTACACATTTTGAAGAAACATCTTATCATCTATGGATATTTTTTAACACAAGAAAAAAAAAAAAAAGACAAGCCAGACCAATAAAAAAAATTCAAGACTATATTTTGTCTTTTACTTGCCAATTTTCCAAGGCTTCACACCTCTCCCCCACCCCAGCATTTACCTACACCACTGATACCCATCCCTCCGTCAATGGCTGTGCCACTCTTACTGCTTTTACCACCCATGGCACCGCCGATTCCAGGACTCCGTGGTCTGGCAGGCCTCCCTGGTTTTCCACACGTGCCAGAGGCGGCGTGGTTCAACAGAGAGGTGCTCTCTCGGAAACAGCGTCCGCATGCGGGGCAGCGAAACGGTTTCTCTTCATGGATCTTCTCGTGGCGTGTCAGAGACTCTCGGCGGTTGAAAGCACGAGTGCAAGTGGAGCAGGCGAACGGCTTTGCTCCTGAATGTATGACGCCATGCTGAATGAGATGCCCCTTTTTCTTGAATCCTTTCCCACACTCGGAGCAGTGGAAAGTCTTGTCAGGACTTGGGCAGGAGGATGAGGCAGCGGCGGCGGCAGCGGCAGCAGCAGCGGCGGCGGCAGCAGCTGAACTTGATGGCTGACTTGAGTGCGGAACACTCCGTTCGGCAGGGTGCTGTACAGGGTTCGGATTATTACTTCTGGTGCCGGCTGTTCCTGCAGTGGTCAATTCATGACAGCGCAGATGTCTTCGCAGGCTTGAAAGATGTGTAAAAGTTTTGCCACATTCACCGCAATGGTAGATGGGCTCAGGTTCAGGCTGAGGAGGAGGCCCCATGGTTCCATGACTGTTAGGCTTGGAAAGGTGTGAGCCATTCGTCACCAACACAGATGCTGAGGTTGATGAGGGTGCGGAAGAGGAAGACGATGACACCACAGACGATGACGAGGAAGAAAGGAGAGAGGGGGGCTGCCCATGACCTGACATCCCAATTCCTCCACCTCCACCCACAAGGCCTGAAGATGAGCTCTGACTGAGTCCGCCGGAACCAGTACTACTTGAATTAGGATTTGAAGCACCGTGGCTGTTACTGCTGCTATTGTTGTTGCTGCTTTCAGATTTTCTTTGTGGCATGTATCCTGCCATAGCTTTCTTTCTCCTACCTCCACCACTATGTCCACTCCCTCCCCCACTGTCCCCTTTTCCATCGTCCTTGGAGAGAGAGAGATGAAGAGGCAATGGGAGAGGAAGACCTGCTTCTTGCTGCATGAGAGAAGCTAGCTGGTTTGAGGACAGGACTGGGATACCTTGAAAGTCAAAACTACCTAGTGATGAAGGCTGGGAGCTTGAATGAAGAGGGTGATGGGGGTGGGAGTGAGGGTGTGACAGAGTATGAGGGGGCAACTGCTGCTGTTGGGGCGGCTGCTGCTGCTGTGGAGGGGTGGAGTGAGAATGTGAGGAATGAAGAGCAGGAGGAGGTGCGAGGCCAGAGCCTGAATCACCAGCAAGACCAAGATGGTTATGGCTGCCTTGTTGTACCAAGAACTGCTCCAAGCTGGCATTTGCTGGAACACCAGAGAGAAAGTATTGATTGGCGGCTAGCATACAGCTGAACTGCTGATGAAGGCTGCGGGCGTCAGACTGGGCTCCGACCAACTGGTGCCCTAAAGATGTGACTGCACTGCTGCTGGGGGGGTTGTTGGAGGTTGCTACTGAGCTTGACGGAGATGGAGAAGAAGAAGATGGCCCTGGTGACGCTTGGGGAACAGAGAGTCCAGGATGCAATGGGGGAGGGGGTGGGGGTCCGGAAGACACCAATCCTCCGAGCCCGCCAACACTTCCACTGCTGCCACTGCCTCCAAAGTGTTCAAAGCGACCCACTCCAGGATGCAGTTGCTCCTGGGCAAGAGCTGCATCAGATGGGTGAAATGATCGTAAAAACTGAGGGTATCCACTGCTGCTACTACCAGACATTTTGCTAGATTTTCGAGAACTTTGCGAGGATGAAGACAGAGACTGTTGTTGCAAAGGTGGGGGAGGGGCACTCATTTTGGCAAAAATGGACGTGGAATCAGTGAAGGCGTTGCTCCGGGACCCCTGAAGAGGTCCCAGGCCCAGTCCTGACAGAAGTGCTCCGGATGATTCTGCCTGCTGCTGTTGCTGTTGCTGTAGCTGGTGCTGATGAAGTTGTACTTGCTGTTGATGCTGTAGCTGTCGCTCTAATCCAAGGCCTTTGAACTGATGAGCCTGGTGTCCACTCAGCATCTCTATGATGTCCAAGTTGTATTTTCCAAACTGGAACATCTCCCACTCACGGGGACATGGAGGTGCAAAAGGCACACCACCAGCTCCTGGAGCGGCGACAAGGACTCCACCCACAAAACAGATTTACAGCTGGAGCAATCTCACTTCAAGAAAATGCTGCTTTAACTGCTGCAAAAAGCTTCTGATTTGAACATTTCAACAAAATCTTCAGAACAAATGACAATTCTTCACTTTTGACCTACCCTCTTTTCAAGAGAGGCAGGGAAAGATGGTTTAAGTGAGGAAGTGATACTTAATTTGTTTCTTGTATTATCAGTTTTTTTTTTTCAATTAAATACCATTATTTTGTTGGACATGTATAACAGTCCTTTTTAAGTGCTTCAGAAGTATCACATCACAATCTATATTGGCAATGTGTAATCAAAGTGTTTGCCTGACAAGGTATCACAGCTTTGCTGTGCATCTCTGATTTGTCCATGCATGGAAATTGCACGTTGACTATTTCTTCTTAAGAAAGTCTTTTGCATGACACTTAGCATTTCATGCTTTAATGTGCCGAGGTCCCTTTTTAGATGTTGAGCAGGACAATTTTTAATAATTTTATGTGGACCACCTTCTCAGGTAAATCTTCAATTATGCAGCACATTTATAATCACATAATATAGAATTCAGCACTGTTTGCTTTAAAGTAGTGTGATGTTGACAGGTGTAGATTAGGATCTGCCAGGATATTATATCAGTTTAAAAATGTTTTCACTTCTATTGCATGTTCCCCAATCCCAAAAGACTGTGGATTTCCACACTTTCCCCCTCACGTTGTCCCTCACTTCATGAAACGAAGAATCTGTGACAGAAAAGATGAAGGCAAGAGGTTAAACTCAAGTCATTTGGCAAGAGGTTTAAACTCAAGTCATTTCATTAAAGTCAAGTGATTTTCAGTTTGATTTCGAATATAGTACTCTACAAAATGTTCAAGGGTTAAAATGTGTAGAACATGTAAAAACACAATAAAACTATGTATAGGTATATTAAATAACTAACAACAAATAATGAAAGGAAAAATAAAGCAAACAAAACATGAAAACTCGCAATCATTCTGTTATTGTAATTATACAGTTCGGACAAAAATCGTTTTATTAACATATTTCTTTATTTTATATACATATTCTGACAATGACAAAAATATTAATAAATTCTTTATTCGTAATCAAATGGGCAGTAGTGGCTGTTAATTCGCCGAGTAATAATAAATAAATAAATAAACAACTCACCTTCGATAGCAAAAAGGAAGTCGATTCGCAGCTTGGAACGTGAGACAGTCAACCAAGAGGGGGAGAGAGGGATTTCGAATAATTATTACATCTTCTGAATGCCTCGTTCAATCATGCAGTTGGCAAATTCTGTGGAGAACAGTGGCGTCAGCTGTTGATTACAGTAAAGCGTACGCCACACAACAATGCAATCTTGCACCATCTAAAATCTCGAATCGAGTATTTAAGCCAACTTGTCAATGTTTGTGCAAAATGCAATCAGCTAGCATGCAAAACAGCTGGCTGACGATATGGTTTGTTTGCAATACTTGCTAACCGCACTGTACATAGCCGAACCTCAATAAAATATATCACTGGTCGTGCACAAATATACATTCGCATTCCCTTTCGCAAAATAACTGCACATCTTAAATAAATATATATTTATATATAAACATATAGTATGCAATAACATGTGGCATTTTACCTATGTGTCCAATTTTGAGCCAGGGCGAGATGAACGAGGCCTGTTGTGCTCCCCCCTCACCCACTCGCTCATCTGCCATTCTCTGCGTGCTGTTTTCGTCTCAGCCAACTAGCCAGCTAGCCAGTTAGCTGCTTAGCAAGAGACCATTTTCAATGATGTAGCGCTGCACTGAAAAGAGGCAATCTGTCGTTAATCTTCACCAGGACCTCACGATACACAGATTTACTAGGCTATTTTGACGTAGCTAACGGTTTCCATTTCGACCGATGAATTGTTGCATTTTTGTCGGCCAAATTGTTTTGGACGGTCTATGTTAATTTTTGGTAAGGGGTGAATGACGTGTGCTCACTTAACATTGGCCGTTTCCGGCCCTTTAGGTACTTCCGGCTAGCGTTGCACAGTCTTATTTATCCGTGTACAAAAAAATGTATGTGCGCAAGTGCCGCAGGCAAATTGGGAATGATCATATTCGACAGAAAATCGTTTAAGTCAGATGTGTTTTGTTTGCTTTGACGCGCAAGTAACTGTACATACTGCTGGCCCATCAGACATCTGTCATCTCTACATGCACTGGCTAGAGCTAACACCGAAGTAGTGCGGCAGTAGTAGGCTACATAAGCTAGCCAGCTGACTGCAGCTACCCTGCATAAAGGCTACTGTAACGCAGGATTGTTACATTGTAAAAAAATCACGGTCGAATTCGAAATTACAATGTTACCTGTGTTAGTGAAAGCATGATCTCTGTTGCATGAGATCTGAAAACGCCGAAGCCATTTTATTACATTCTGTCAGCTTACAACAGCCTTATGTCCGTTAAGATGGCCGCCTCAGAGTTTTTTTTTTTACCACATCTAAAATTATAGCCCATTTAAGCAGCCAGTTGAGATTTTGATCAAAAACCAAATTACATCTGTTGTGATAAATAAATGCTGATGTTTAAACATTTGAGCCTACAATTGCATTTCCATGGACAGAAAAAGAAACATTTGAATTTGCTGCATTTTATTTCTACAAATAATATTACATCTTGTTCACACTGATATCCAAAAGGGTAAGGACAATTCATAGAAGAACATAGGGAAGGTTATTCTCATATAGCAAGGGCTAAGAGATTTCCTTGATTGCACAATTAAGTAGCCTACACTAGCCTTTATCACACTCTAATTGTGATTTCAAATCAGGCTATTTACTATGTCTATGCATTAAAAATATATGTTTACCAATATCTCTCTTCATTCGGAAGTCCCAAGTAGCCTATAGCCAAATGGCCCTTAACCTTGCCAGCCTACTCATTGTATCAGCAATACAAAGTGTAATAGGCCTGTTTTGCACACATCATTCCCTAACCGATGTTTCTTAAATAAATAGTTAAACTGTATGGCTTATGGATGCAAGACAGAGCAGACATTGCTACAGACCCCTTTACATTGGAAAGAAAATGTTTAACATGTTTTAGCTGTCTTTATATTCCCTGAAAGTAACATTCAAATACTTTAAATCCTATCTATAATGAGACATTCAGTATACACGACATATGCACAAACGGTGACCATAGCAATAACAGATATGTCATCTGTAATACCTATGGCAGTGACGTGAAACTTTATCCCACTGTGATATTTTCACATGGGTTTTGACATCAGCAAGCTTTTAAACATTGTTAAGTGACATCATTGGGCATTTTTCAATGCATTCGATGTAATAAAAATGGCAAATACAACAGGCTATAAATGGATCTCATTAGTTGTGCTTCCACTTTCTACAATGAATTGTTTCAACATTCATGAGAAAGGTAGATATTTTTAAAAAATACAATAACATTTCACTGAAGAAAAAAACATCACCATCATTAAATATATAATACTCAATAATAATAACAGTAATAATACTACCAGTAATTATATAGTAATAACTGTCATAATAATGACAATGACAAACACTTACATATTATAGTGTGTAGGAAGATTGTCTGAAAGATTCATTTACAGTCCATCCTCATTCATTTTCTGTATATGTGATGGAATAGTGAAATCAGTAACTAGCATGGTCAAAAGTTTTCTTGGTTGATTTATGTTTGTTTATACTTCTGTTTTTCCAGTTTTCCATTAATGGCAGTGCAGTTAATCACACTGGCTTAGCACAAGCCTCTCCATATGCAAGCATATCCTTCTTGACCATTGTAACTTCATGAAATGTTCACCATACAAACATTTTGTTTCTGTGGGGTAGATGTTGACAGGTAATCACCATCTCCTCTACAAAGAAAAATGTATGTCTTACCTTCTTCCTGCTGTCATAAACATAGTTAAATACTGTCCTATAATAATAATGATAATAATAATAATAACACACAAAATAATAAGGAAGATAAAATCAGGTAGAGCACATACCACAAACACATGTAGAATAGCCCTTATGTTTATAAGCGGTATTATTGAAAGTCATGGATTATGATATTTAATTCCTACATACTGACCGAAATATGTAGTCTACGTCTACAAAGACAACTGGTGAGTTATCCCTACATAACCTTGGATAGGTTATTCACCTTATCAAATAATGATTGTGACCAATACATATTGGGGTAAAAGAAACCTGATTCTACATCAGCATTTAGAGGCAACAGTTTCTTGGAGCAACAGATTATCTTCTCAAAGTGACAGTGCCCTTCACAAGAGTTGCTCATGGCTATATCATTTGAGTCAAACTCAAATCCTAGAGGTTCCTGTCTACCCTGAATTACTTTTCAAGTCTCCTTTCATGAAAGTTCTGATTCATTAGGTAAACTTTCCACTCTCGTTACATTGTTTCCTTTTCCTGACTACTGACTTGACAAGCACAGGAGCTCTACTGTGCTTTTAAGTGGAAATACTCTCTTTGCAGCTGAATATGGTCAAAATGAAAGTTGGCGTACAAACAGGATTTCCAGGTATATAGGTAGATGTCCTTCGATATTAAAAGAGATGAATTTCATATGTGCAGCACTTCCTTGTCAAATCCCTGCAGACATACATGGTCTTGGTGTTGGTGTGGTCATTTTAATCTCAGTGGCACACGCTGTTTGAGAGTCCATATCCGCCACGAGACAGAGATGATTGTCAGACACTTTCTTGGTTGTTTGAGTATGTCAGCCCAGTCATGTCCTGCAATGGCTTTGATTGAGTGAAAAACACATCCAGTCAGTTCATTCATTTTGAATGATCTGAGCAATGGTAGAAAAGGGGTGACTGGCATGCCACTGTTCCACTGCCAAAGGGGGTTGTGTAGGATGTACAGCCACTTACACTGTCAAAACCACAAAATAGAAACATCTAATATCCCCCACTGAGTTGTCTAAAATGAAATAGAAGACAGTCTACAAAGAACTTGTCACTACAATTAACATTCATGGCAAAGGGTCGGGCAAGCATCAATCTAATAACTGAGTCATTCAAATTGTCCAGATTATGATCGTGTAAATCAGTGTTGCAACATAAGCCTGTTAGTCTTTATCAAGACGTACTGAATGTGCTCTATAGGAACAGTCACACATTCTGTAATTGGATAGCAAATTAGTGAAATCTGCAACCGCCCAATTATTACAGGGAAGGAACACCATTCTTTTGCATGTGGCAGTGTTTAGATTTCACAAAATATAAAAAAAAGTCATTTCAATGACAACACAACAATGTTGATGTCTCTTTTAACTTAATCAACAGAAGTCCTCCTAAATGTCTTTGTCTCATAGCAGCTACACAGTCCAAAAATAGGCGATTCCCTTTGGTCCTACAGGATTCTGGCACACAAATAGTCCATGTCCAATCACAGTTTCCATGTCACCTTCTTTCACTCAGACTTCCATTTCTATTATGTCACCCTCTCACTTTTATGGCTCAAAAGGATTTAACCTTAAACATCAAAGCAGTAAACTTTGTAACATATTTTAGATTTTAAAAATACCTAATAAACAGAATACTGTCCTAGACTTTGTCCTATTTGTCTCCAATAGATTTATTTTCTTTGACTCAATGGATCATGAGAAACGAGTATATATAGCAAGCTGACTCAAATATGACTGATATCAAACAAATATGTATATATATGTATATATAAGTATAAAGATGTTTCTATAGTCCTCAAACTTTACCATGGTAATCTAAATGCAATATGACCAATTTGAGGAGTTTAACTACACTATATACACTTTTCTTTATCATCTCCCACAACTAACCTGGCTTATTTTATTATTTCCCCTCCTCTGTATTTTCCTCTAACAATCTTTCATATTTATACGGTAACTTCATTCTTACTTCCTGTTCTCACTCCCTGAGTTCCTGATCCAGATCCCCCCCCTCCTCCCCCTCCAGGAATGAAGTGTAACTGCTCTATAGTATTCTGTCTTTTAGCAGCAAATGCTAACCTCCTGGCACTGTGTCCCCCGAGCGTCCCCGTGCCCATCACTACCCCTGTGCCTGGCATGTCCCCCCACCCTACTCCTGCTCCCCCACTCCCTCCCAGGTGGCTGGACATGGCAGGTGTGGTGGTGCGCTCCTGCTCCCTCCCTGAGGTCGGGTGGGAGTTCATCTTGATCATGTGATGCCGGTCGAGAGAGGGCGTGGCACACACGTTCTGCTGTGACTGGGCCTTCTGGCGGGGAAGGGTGGGGACCCCAGCCCCTCCATAGTCAGACACTCCCATCCCTCCAGCTTCTCCATAATCAGGCCTACCCATCCCACTACCACCTCCATAATCGGACATGCCCATCCCTCCTGCCCCGTAATCACCCACTCCCATCCCTCCTCCCCCCATATTCTCCTCCAGGTGGTCAGGTGACATTAGGAGCCGATCATTGGCCTTCCTCAAGGTGTTGTGGGTATTAGAGTTTTTCGCAGACGCCGCAGCCATGGCCTTGTAGTACTGGTGCTGCTGGTTCTTGGAGAGCCTGGATAAAGTGTTGGCGTCGGCCATTGCCAGAAGCTGATCGGTGGACTTCACCCGTCTCGGCGGCTTGGATAGGGTATCATAGTTGGCGTTGTACTGATACTCAGCTCGAGGAGGCAGGGGAAGAGGGTAGGGGTTTGGGGTGGGGGTAGGAGCTGACTGAGGGTGTCTCCGGGGTCTGTTGGGCAGAGTGCCTCGGCCTCCCAGGGTGTAGTCACCCCCCCAGGGCAGGTGACTCTGAGACGAATGAAAAGCTGGACCTGCAGTGGTGGGCCGACTACGTTTGGTAGTGCAGTACCCCGAGTAGTCCTCCAGACCTTTCTCTGCGGTCCAGTGGGGTAGAGAAGAATCAAGAAGAATTATGAAATTAGAAATTAGGAAAAGATGAATTATGCAGAGAGAGACACAGAACAGGTTTGAAAAAGGCCGGTCAGTTGAGGTGGACAGAATAATTCATAGAGGAGAAGAAGGACACGCTTTCTGGGAGATGTATTTTTTCTCGTTCACTCACCCAGGCGTTTGAGAGAGCTGTATCTGTTCATCTCTGGCTTCATGGCAGACTCGTAGGATGGGGGAAGTTGAGCGAGGTTGTGCAGAGAATGGTGGAAGGAAGGCTGGGTCACCATGACGTTGTTGTGTTTGTTTGGCTTCAAAGTGCCTCCGGTGGCGATCTGCATGTTGTTCATGCGTGGGGCTCGTTCTGTGGAAGACAGACAGCACAGTATGTGATGCCACTCAATCATGGAGAGGAATCCAGGGAAAGGAGAATGATGTGTGTCTAGCAACTTTATTCTCAGGCTTCATCAAGGGATACTCATCTTTCATATGAATGAGGAAAGTGAGAGGAATGTATTATTGAAAGCCTACCAAAACTGCTGAAAACCCATAATAACAAGGGTTGGGTGACCAGAATGTCAATGGTGAAATATGATTGACTTGATATTTTGAAATAGAAAAACAAAAGTGAACGGAACATTCCTATGGACACATAACTAACAGGGTTCTGCATAGTACACAAGTACACATACTGTATGTACAGTAGCTCTGAACATAGGGGTTTCCAAAGATGGAACATAGGTCTCATAAAACACAAAAATGAAAATGAAGAGTAAGCTAAAAGCAATGCATGAAAGCTTGTTAACAGACATATTTCTTGTAATATACTGAACATACGGAGACAGCAACACAACGCTGACACTGATCTTACCGATTGTGGCAGTATGTTTTGGGCTGGACCCTGTTGTGTGGATAAAGTTATGCTGCAGATTCCCCACTGAAAAGGAAGAAAATCCATTAGTGTGGACACTGGACATGCATGTGTTCCTGTTGTTGACATGTCCATTAGTGTGGACAACGGACATGCATGTGTTCTTGTTCTTGACATGTCCAGCACTATAGCCATTTCAACATATTAAACCTTAATGTTTATGTGTGTTCTTGTTTTGGACTTAGAGCAAAGTCAGCAAGATGATCAACAATAGTTTTAAGTGTGAACATGGGCAGACATGTGTAGAAGTGGCAATGCATTACTCTGTATGTGCTTTTCAAAGGTCATCTAAGTGAGCATGTTCCAGGGCATGTTAAAATTTTTAAACAATCCATGGTGTTACATTAGCCAGGCCTCCTCTCTAAATAATGCAATCATTGCATTATTTGGCGTCTCCCCGAATGCCTTACTTGGCGCATATTTATTTTGTGCTCATTTCATATTTATACCGTTGGTAAATTTGTAAAGCAGTTATTCAGGCTAAGTGCCTTACGTAAGGGCTCTGTGGCATTAAGCCCGAGAAAGCCATCCCCCAAACCTCAGTCCCCACCTAATGACTTGTGTTTACACACCCTCCTCTAATTCCTTTTCTTCTCTATTGTGCCATCCGGCCTTACTGTGCGCAGCATTCCAAATCTCTCTCCCACTGGCAAGGCTAATGGTCATCCTAATGAGTGTCTGCAGTAGTGCGGCTCCATAGGGAGCAAGTCCAACTGTTACGTATCTGAAGCCTCAAACTGTCTCCAGTAAAGAACACCCTGAGGACAGCTCACTCATACTTAATGTTGCTGCTCTGCAACACTCATTTAGGATGGAAGTTGTTGTGGCTCAACAAGCTCACAGTGTTGCAGGAGCTGAGTTTTGACACACCCATACAATTCTTTTTTTCATTACTGGTTTTAAGGGTGTTTTCACATATTTTAAAAGAACCAAACTCAGTCCACTAAAAGAGGACCAGAAAGTTGACCAAAACAAAAGGGACTCAGTTAATTTTGTATTCACATTATGAATCCATCTGAAAGAGGACTCAGATCTCTTTGTGGTGCACCTCAGCTCTGATTAGATTCAACTTTGTCATTTTGCAGAGTACAAGTACATAGACAAAATGCAGTTTGCGTCTAACCAAAAGTGCAAAAAAGCAGAAAAGTGCAATGTGATATACAAAGTATAGGCAGGTGGTGCATAGACAGGACAAGAAATATAGTGCAGTGTAGAGAGTAGTATACAGTTGGTTTACAGAAGGTGGTTTAGACTAATATAAATTAAATATAAATATGTGCAGTGTATTAGCAGTTATCTTATAAGAGCAGAATAAATATGGCTATGTAATATGAACAATGTGTGAACAACATGTACAGATATGTGCAATGTAGTAGCAGTAACATTATAATAGAAGTAAGAATAATATAGATATATGCAGTGTATTAACAGAATATATTATATGAAAAACAGAATCAATATGGATATTCAGTAACCATGTAGACAGATATGTACAGTATGTACAGCTATGTGCAGTGTGGTAACAAGTACCATTGTAGTGCAGAAACAGTAACATTATAAGAGTAGTAAGAATGTGAATGTGCAGGATGAATAGTATGAAGAGCAGTAGAATATGGCTATGTATAAGTGTAATTACAGTATGTACACTTGTAAATAAATAGAACACTATGGGTGGGATAGGGTAGTGCAATTGTCCCGGGGAGGTGTCCGCCTCCTTGTTGTCCCTGTCAAGGTTGGTCGTGGACCATACCTGTCAACACTCCCGTTTTTCCCGGGTTTCTCCCGTATTTCGAGGTCATCACCCAGCACCCTCCCGTTTTGTTATTTCTCCCGGAAAACTCCCGTAATTTGCATGGCCATCAAATTTTAAAATCATTGATCCATTCAGGTTGCCAGGTTGTGTATGAAATACACCCTACACATATACGATCACTTAGTTTCAATTTCAACTGTTTTGTCATAGGCTAAAACCTGGCAACCCAAAACCCAAATAAGGAAGCGGGTGCCAACTGCGCAGCCTGAGTCTCATCATAAGCAAGCGGGCTAGTTGAATGGCCTACTCCAGAACTAGCTGTTGTGAAATTGTTGGGAATTTAATTGATTAACACATCACATAAACTGTTATTGAGTGTTGTTGATACACTGAACCAAATCTGACAGCAAGCAGCTTTGGAGTTTTAGAAGTAGGCTGCAGGCAGGCAGCTGGTGGATACATAACTAGCATGCGTAAGGTAATAGACCTCTCCAGAATAAGTCCCGCCTCCTAACTTCCGTATCCATCCAACCTTCGGTCGTCAAATGTCTATGGGAAATAACATGGCGTTTTGAAAGATCGTACCTGTCAAACTCTGTAGGTGACAAAGTAGAAAAAGCTGGTGGGCCGATTGGCCTACACACTTCTGCCATCTATAGTTTCTATAGTATAGTCTATAGTATACTACTTAAACGGCACCGACAATCAAAAAATCCGGTGGAAACTAGATGGCAGAAGTGTGTAGGCCAATCTGCCCACCATTTTTTTTCTACTTCGCTACCTACAGATATTTTACCGGTATGATATTTCGAAACGCAGTGTTATTTCCCATAGACAATCGACACCCGGAAGTTGGATGGATACGGAAGTTACGGAGGCAGGACTTATTATGACTGCCGCTAAGCGAAGAAGCTGTAAGCCGTCATATAGGGATTGTCAAAGTTTTTTTTTTTCCCCCGTCATCTACTTCCTGAATTTTTGGTCAACGATACCCGGGACACCGAACCACCGTGGCACATGAAATTTGGTGGGTATGTAGCCCCACTAGACTTTTACGGAAAAATTTAATTTCCCCCGGGGCCCCTCCCCGTGCTGGGCCCCGAACCGCAAAAAAAGCAGTTTTTCCTAAATAACTACCTGAACCGTGGCACTGAGGATGAAGAATCTTTTATGGTATGTTGGTCTCAAGGGCCCACATCAATCTGGCCCATAATCACTGATTTGTGATTTGCACCCCCCCGGTAAAAAATGAAAATGCAATATTATTCTGCTTTAATCACCCCTCTCTTCAGTTAAGATGTTCAGAACTGCACCAAATTTTATGTGTATGATTGACCTGGCATTCTCTGGGGTATGCCAAGTTTTCAGAGAATTTCATCCATGGGGGTCTAAAATTAGGTTATGTGTACATTTAGTGACTGTACACTCATTGGCCTGTAGATGGCGGTGCACACATATACACATGCACACACACACAGACACCCACATACTATCGGTATTAGAACGGCCGATACATAATTACAAATTCAGTAGGATTAAAAGAAAGCCAAAATAAATATTCATCATCATCATCATGGCTGCATTTCAAGTATTGGCGATAAGTAGTCGTTTGTCCACTAGATGGCGCATCTTTGCAGTGAGACGTAATTTTGTTGGAAGTTAAGTGGGTTGGAAAAACAATGGACGCTTCCTACAAGGACTGTTGTTTACCGGATGATGGTCACATGAAATGTAATTCCCATTTCTTCTTGAAGTCGAAATAAATCTGAGGATGTTTATCGGACATGCTTGGTTTTACTGCAGGTACGTTAATCTTATAATATCAATAAGGACCTAGGTAATGTTACCGTTAAGCGTTGGTTGAGTGATGGAGGCCAATTTGATTGATTGCATTTGTAGAAAACTATAAATGCGGTTATACCAAGCAAATTGATAGCAGTACTGTAATTGTATCTTTTCGACTGTCATTTGTTGCGTGCTACAAAAATCATTCTGTGCAATGGAAGATTTACCAACATTACACCGGGTCTGATACAGTTTTGCCTATACATGCGTGAGACTGAGGCGCCTGTTTATTTTGTTTTAAGTCGTGCAGGGTGTGAGAGGGGAATCGATGTGCTTTGATTCCAGCTTGGTAGTTGTAGTCTCTGAAATTAAAAAGCACGTGTGTGAAGTATCCAAACAATGACACCTTCATTTCATTATGGCTGCTTTAGCAACACACCTTAAGCTACTGTGTAGTGGGTCCCACTTAGAAGTGGCTACTTCATTCGGGCTTTCCTTGACTCATGGAGCTGCGTGGAATTTTATTACAACTTTTCGCCACGATATGGCAGTTTAAGTCCGCTTTGATACTGCAAGGCGTAAAGCCATTGGTTTCAAAGGAGATTTTATTTGTGTAAGCCAGCATAGCCTATTGACAATTTATGTTGTAAATAGGCCTACTTTATAAGCCTACCTGTAGCTTAGGGAACAGAACAGCTTTCTATCAGGATCTAGTTTGTTAGTTACAGTTTTGTCATAACTCCCTGATGCATTTTTGCATTTAGAATAGCCAGAGCGTGGATATCTCAATCGAAAATTAAACAATATCGGGTGCCTATGGACTAGGCTGGGTGAACCCAGCCTGATCTGCCCTATTTTTTTTTATTTTTTTTTGATTTCTTAAAAGATTGAGCTTGGTCTGGTGAAAGCCAGACTAGCCATGGACCTCAGTTACACAATGCAAGGGAACATGAATCAGCCTATATTTTACGAACAATAACGGACAACAGCTCTTCAACTTTGGCCCGTTAAAATGTGTATGAACAGTCTAGCTTAACGCATTTCATCATGTCAGTTATTTGCACCACTGGTTAGATGTAAAACAGCATTTCGTTTCAGACTACTGTTACTTAATTTGTGCATTAACAATAACGTTTCAGACTACTGTTACTTAATTTGTGCATTGACAATAAAGTATTACATGAACTAAAGATGACTAAAATCTTATGTAGAAGAAGAAACATTCACAAAAATCCATCCATCCAAAAATTACCTTTGTTTTTCGATAGCTGTTGAAAACGCATGGAACTGACAGAGATGTTTTTGTAAATAAATAAATAAATAAATAAATAAATAAATAACATTATGCTGATACCTTTTGCTTTTCCCAAATACAATGTAGCCTACAGGTGTAAGTGACCTTTCATCAATCCAGTTGCAATGGATGAACTGTGATGAACTGCCCTACTTGTGATTGTTTAGAGATTTTAAAGGTTTTATAACAATGCTACATCTTCTTTGGCTATTCTACAATCTATTCACCTTTTCAGCACCAGTAGGCTACTTTCTGTGCAGCCGCACACACACACTCAGGCATGCCAAACAAGCATACACAAAAGTTTCAAGAGTGGGGGATGGAGTAAAATATGGAGACAAATTGAAGTGTGAGAATGTGAGAAAGTGTGCGGAGAGACCTGTAACGCTTCCCGGAGGGGAGTGGGGTAAACAGTCTGTGGTTGGGGTGAGAACAGTCTTTGATGATGGGGCCTCGGTTTGCTTCCTGTTCACACAGTGGGCCAATCCCAAAGTCCAGACTCACAGACTCACAGACTTTGCTGCGCGTTCTCGTGAAATTTGTAAAGGCTTGGCTGTCCCAATGTCGAATGTCAAAGGGTGTGAGGGTTTGAGTACACGCTTACCAAGCCCTTTCCGTGAGTCTGCATCAGTGCAGACTTCACCCAAGGGAATTACCTACAGTACAAAGCGTTATGTTTACCATAGGAAATCCAGAAATTACAAAAGGTAAACAACAGCACGACACACGTGCATGGTGTCATTAACATCTTTGTTGTTAAACATTGTGAAGTCCCAATCCCATTTATACCTATCTGAGCCCATGTGGTCTCACACACTCACTCACTTAGCACCGGAGATCGAGATTGGCCCTATACCTTCTCTGGGGGTCTCAGACCTTAGGCTACTGCTTTGGATTATGGGCTATGTAGTTGCTCATTTCCATCATCATTTATTATCAGGTTGAAATAATTATCATAACCCATAATTGGTGTGGTGATTTCGTTTCATATATTATTTTTTTCTGAAATATATCGTAAACGTGCTAATTACCAACCATTTCCTTCGAAAAATCTAAAACAATGATGTTTTTTAATACTTCAAAATAACATTTGATAAATGAATCTTATATTTTTCAGTAGTCATGGGTGTGTAGATTTGAACAAAATCTAGTCTGGTTTTTACTGGGGCTTTTACTGCCTGAAATATCCGATTTTGTTTACCACGCTTGGAGTTTAGTGCTGGGCTGGTGGGTGCCTATTCCCAACCTTTCTCAACGGTTAGCCCGAGAATTCTCGTCGCAATTCAAAATTCCACTGGAGCTCCAAGCGGATTTGTACACGCAGCCTTACAACACTGTTTACAGCTCTTCGAGTCACGGTAAAATGTAATTTTTGGTACATAGCTAATTTAGATACACTTATGTGTGTGGGTTCTTGCGTTTCTTTAGGAATCCGCCGTCTCGGTTTGTATAGAAATGAAAATTTCGTGACACATACACGTAAGAGGTTGGACATACGAGACGTTTGGTAATATGTGACGTTCCGATATATATGATAGGCCTAATATGTTTTCAGAATGAATTCTGCTGTAGCTAGAAGCTAGATAGATGGCTTATAAGACCCCATGTGGAAAAATGCATATCTCAATGCGGTTTGGCCTTTCATTTAACCGAAAACGGAGGTTTTATCACCGAAAACTATTATTTCTGAAAACTTTGGCCAAAGTGGATATGTGGGAAATGTTTGTTTGAAATCTCTGATTGGCCACTTGTTTGTTGGAGTTTGTTGTCTGACTAGAATTTTGAGTATGACAACGTCAGGCTCAGTCAAATTACAAATGTCTGTAGGCCTATCATGAGCCAAATAGTTAATGATTATATATATATTTGTTTTTTTAAATAAACAACATGCCTTCTCTTTTGGCAATGGAAAGTCAAGTAGGACAAAACAGGCTAGTCTATGCAAAATGTGAAAGAGAACCCAGGCTGATTTGTGCTCACAATGCACAGATAATGCGAACCGTGCCGAGACTACCTCCTGAGGTGGGGTCTCAGTTTGGTTCGCATTAGAGGAGTTAGTCAAGTTGTTTACAAGTCTGAAAGGAACCAAGTGTAAAACACCCTAAATTACAGTATGTCCAAAAAAGAGGACATTATTGCTTGATTTTGTGTAAATGTCCTATTGTCTATGGTCTGATATATTATATATATATATATATATCATATTGACATTCCAATAAGGCCATTGTTAGGCACTCGTCCAAACCCGAATTCTGAATAAACACACTCTTTCTTAGCAAGATGCAGATTTTCTACTTACATCTGTTGTCTTTGCTTTGAAGAGTTGGATAATGATTTTTTGGTGGGCGACCCAAGGTCCCCTCACCTCCTCCTGAGCTGGGAATGGCCACACTGTTGTTCCTCTCTCCCTGTTCGACCGGACTGGACTGGTGACGCAGCATGTCCACCAGGGCCCTAAGACATTAAAGAAATTGCTAAATAAACCTCTGGACTAAGCAGCGTCCAGAGAAGCTTTGTGATCTAATTTGACTTCTTGTAAATTCATTAAAAAGAACTAACCGACACTACACGACACATCAGTTCATTCGGATGAATAGGCTACGTTTTATGTTTTGCCTGGTACCTGGGCATGTTGAGCTCGTTGTTTCTAGGTTGCCGTGACGTTTTGTGGAAAGCCACCTTTATGGCCACGGCCACGGCAATAGTGAAGGAGATGACTCCCCCGATCACGTAGACGGTGTTGTTGCCCTGCTGCTGCAGGCGGATGGAGCCGGGACCAGGGCCGGGGTCAGGGAGCGTTGGGGGCGTCGTGGAGACCTTGGCCCAGACAGGCGAGTTGTAGTTGTTGCACATATCCTGGTTAAGTCGCCGGTTGAGGTCATTGCAGCAGAAGCGGTAGTGGCACGTTCCACAGCAGTAGATGAAGTCGTCCTTGGTGCAGTTGAAGGTGAAGTCGTACTGGCCCATCACGTCGTAGTAGCCCCGGCACAGGTCGGCCTCCAGTGGGGGGCCCATCTGGGCAGCTCGGTGCCACTCCGTGGCATTTAGTGGGGCCATGACCTGGGGCAGAGGTCTCGGCGGGGTCTCCAACCATTTCACTGGAGATTTTGGCTTAGTGCTTGGTGTCGGGGTGCGTGTCTTTGACCGGCCTCCCAGGGCAGGCCATCCCGGACCTGTTTGCCTGTCGCTGGTGGCGGGGCTTTCGGTAAACCCCCCCTGGGTTCGTTTGGGTCTGGATGGGTTTGTGGCGCCCGCCTGAGTACGCTCCAGCCTGGGGGTGGCTGTGATGCTCGCTGCTGCAACATTAAGTGGGGCAGCGATTAAAAAGAGCAGGGAGATGACACGCACTCTGAGCATGGAGGTGGGCTCCATCTTCACATGACTAAGACGTCTATTTTCTGGGGTTGAGTCAACACAGCACAGCACAATGTGGCGTTCTCTTTTCAAATGAGCCGGCTCAAAATGGCATTTCAAATATTTAGATCCCAAGCATAGAACATTAGATAAGTTAAGTGAAAAACTAAGTGCATGAAACAGGGCAGGCAAGACGACCAGATGGCAGACTGTATGACAAGAATGCCTAAGAAGTGCCGAAGGCAGGAGGGCTATGGCGTTCCAGTGATTAAATGTATGTCTATGTCCACTCTCATAGACGTGGGAACATCAGAGATGTCTGAAATTTGTCCCAATTCAGTTTGGCTTTGGAAATCTTGTCCTCTGGATGCAACTGTGTAACCTGAGCCTTGTTATGGCAAATGGGCAGAGTAAAAATCCTCGCACGTCAAGAGAGAAAAAAGTCAAAATGCTAGAATATTCTTTGAATATGAACAAGATTGGTATCCTGTGCCCTTACTTTGCTTCAGTAGAAATTCCAACTCTGGATGTAAGAAAAATGTAAACAACTTCTTTTCATAGTTTCTTATAAAAAATGACAGAGGCATGTTTTTATCTGGAAAGATCTGTATGCAAACCTTTTAATATGGCTGGCCAGTCTAGGCATTCTCTTATGTAAGGCTGGCTACCAACAATCCTGAGTGGATAATGCTTAGGGGTTTAAAAGTCAAAAGTTAAGTAATTGACAGACACACTCAAATTGTGATGCTTCTACAGACCACCATACTAGCTTGAGGGGGCTGATAAAACAAGAGCCGATTGAGTGGGGATGCAAATGGTAGCTATATCGATTTTATAAACTTGACTCTTCAAAAGATCTGGGAAGTTTTGGCACTTACAAAAAAAAGTGTTTAAGACCACAGCACGTTTGTAAACACTTTTGAAGACACAAACTTGGATTATGATGCATGCTCATTTGATTGTTACCACATATTTTGGCACTGTCTACATTCAACAATGGCACTTAGAATCTTAGATATTTATTGTGACCCGTATTGTTTCTATGAATTGTACAAAATAATCATGAAGACACATTGTTGTCTCTTTCAGTAGCCTAATCTGCAGAGTTGAAACTCTGTATGATCAAAATTTAGAATATAGAATTCAAGGGATAGTGGTCTTTTGTTATAACATGCAGACTGTGCATTATGCAAACAAAGAAAGAAACTACACTTGTACTAACTGGTGATATTGCACATCATCACTGAAAATTCCCTAATAAACCCTATAGCGCAAATGATGACTGAAATTTGGCTCTCCTTCTGTATAGCAATTGTAAACCCCGCTTCACTACAATACCCATGAGTCTATGGCTGTAAAGGACCAAACCTGGACTGCTCTCTCCTGTGTGCTTTATGTAAGGCAAGGGGGCATGGATGGACGAGTGTTTCCTCAATCCACCCTACAAAAGAATGCCCCAGAGATACTGACTGAAGCTTTTGTCTTAACCAGTGTGATTTATGTGTCTCCATAAAATTGTCCTTCTTCTTTTCCAGTGCTAGTAATTTTTCTCCAAATGCCGTCAGTTCCACACCTGATCAAAGTTCTGATTATTCCACGGAGGGTTCAATGATCTGAAATGAGAGAGAAATGGTGTCTATATTAGGGGAGACCAAGGTCATCATATCAACTTTTATCTTCTAAGGCAGTGTTACTCGATCACAGCTGACGTTAATACAATATCCTATTAACCATTTTGTGAGTGTGCACGCACCATCACACTCAACAAATTAATTCCAACCCATTGTGAGTGTGTGTGCCAACTCCAGAAATATATATCAACCACTGCACTGTACTGGAGATAATCAGCCCATTTCCTAGTTTCCATCCCTGGCCATTTTCTGCTAATCTCTCATGATTCATGATTCTGTGCATGTACTACATACTACCAAATAGGTATTAATATTCTAACAGTTATGCTACAAATGGATATCAGGATGTTCCAATATCCATGCAGACCCCGATAATGTATATGTACAGTAGTTTGTGTTCTTCCCAACAATATGGGAAGGCCCAAATTAAAAGCATCCTGTGAAGAACATCATGTTGAAGTCTGAAAACCAATGAAAAACTATTAAAATGTGTCAGTGTAAAGTGTGTTTACAGATACATAACAGACAGACAGACACACACAGTGAAAGAGATGAGCTGACTGTGAGAGTTCAACCTTGCATGTACATGTATATATATATGTGTCAGTGTGTTTGTGTGGGAGTGTGTATGTATCCATACGTGTGTGCAGTTCACAGCATGTTCTTGTTCCTGTGTGAAAATGTGGATTTCTTTTGAGTATGTGTACGTGTGTGCCTCAGAGGAGAGAGTGTGAGGGTGAAAAACGAAAGAGAGAGAGAGAGAGAGAGAGAGAGAGAGAAACACAACACACACACACACACACACACACACACACACACACACACACACACACACACACACACAGAGCGAGAATGAGAGAACAAGAGATAAATGCAGGGTAGGGATTTAAATGAGAGCAAAGCAGCACAGGAACGACCAGAGCCAGAGGTATGGATGCAAAGAGACTGCCTGCATGTGTGGGAGTGCAGTGAGTGGGCGGCAGAGAATGGAGAGCTTTCTGTGACACCACTTATCAGTACAGCACACAGACAATGCACAGCATATACAGATCATACCAACACCACTACAACACAACACACAACATGTACCACGCCAGTCATACCAACACCACTACAACACAACATGTACCACGCCAGTCATACCAACACCACTACAACACAACACACAACATGTACCACGCCAGTCAACACCACTACAACACAACACTAAGAGACAACATACACGCCAGTCATACCAACACCACTACAACACAACACAACACAACACACAACATGTACCACGCCAGTCATACCCCACTACAACACAACACAACACAACACTAAGAGACAACACACAACATACACACCAGTCATACCAACACCACTACAACATAACATAAAACATGTACCACGCCAGTCATACCCAACTACAACACAACACAACACTAAGAGACAACACACAACATGTACCACGCCAGTCATACCAACACCACTACAACACAACAGACAACACACAACATTGTACCAAGCCAGTCATACCAATACCACTACAACCCAACACAGAGAACACACATACCACGACAGTCATACTACTACCACACTGCAAGACAGGAGAGCACATACATGTTGTGTGTTCATCAACTGACCTTACATCAAATTGCAGAGATAGTAAATAATATTCTACATGGAAACCCTCAGTACAGCACAGACATATACATATATATATATATATATATATATATATATATATAGTCTATCCAATGGTCTATCCATTCTACCATTTTAACAGTTACCAGCATAGGCATCAATTTCCCATCATATTGACTACTCCAATAGGAAAAGTAACAACAGCATCTAAAGCATTCAGATCATACTGAAATGATAACCCTGAACCAGGTTACACAATGAATATAGGCAATACTCAGTACAAACAAAAGTTAATAACCCACCCTGTAACCAGCACACAGTGAAGTGCTGTTAAAATGCCACCCGGCACTTCTGAGAGACAGACCACAAACACCATGACACATCAGCAATACTAATACTGAACTGATAGCGCTGGGGATACACAGCATATGCACTAATCGACAAAGCATGTAGTCTATGTGCTGCATAATATGTGACAGTGGCATAAACCCACGCAACACTTAGGCAGATCTTCCAGATTAGCCCATGACAGACTACAGAGATCGGTAGTCACATGTGAGAGTGAAGCGTCTACATTGACCATCCACTGTCCTTTTACATACTACACGGCTGTAAAGTATGACATGTGAGAGAGCACATGTGAGTGCCCAGTAAGGTACAATTAACAGAATTAACCATTCATGTCATAAAATGTGGTGAAATCAGAGGCTATTCATTTTTATTTCATTCAGCAACTCTCTTCTCTTGAGCTGCAATTGAGGTGGAGTGTCAGTGGCTCACATAACACATCAGTCCTGGATTCTTCTAGGTTATCTCTTCTTTTTCCCCCTCTCTCGCTCTCTCTTTCTCTCTCTCCTTAGCGTGATTTGGTGCGTGGGTTGAAGCAGCTAACTCTCTTAGAATAGCACTGCTGCAGAGCTGACTGCTAGAGAAGGAGAAATGGAGATGGAGACTTGGAGAAGAACTAGGATTGCTCTTTGTGTCCACATTAAGGCTGGACCATGCCACTATCACCTAACCTAATACAAACCAAACTCTACCAGTTCAGTCTACTAACACTCCCTCAGTGGACTAATATGCCTATTAATACCATTCTACAGTAGGCCGAGGCCTACTGGACATTGCATGAAAACTAATCAGCTGTATTTTTGGCCTGAAACTTTTTAGGAGCATAACAAATATGAGGGATTCATGAAAACCTACAAATGTGATATCTTCAAACATACAGCTAATAAAAATATTGCCAATTGGTGACAAACATAGCCGTGACCAGTTTAGGGGACATTTCATTCTGATTCTGGGGGAGCTGTTTCACTGAGGTGCCAGTTCTATGATTTCATCCTTGTAAATGAAGCATAAAAGATATAGGGTTTGCAAAACTATAGGGAGTTCTAGAACAAGGACAAATGAGAAACCTCCTTTGTCATTAATGCTGCATGAGACGCAATGTCATAGACGCCAAAATACCTGTTAGTCTGACCGGCCAAAGTAATGTAGCTATGCGGTTGTGCAAGAGGTGTGAGAGGAGGGCAGTAGACCATATTATGTAGGGCAAAATGAATAAGGATGAAAGGAGAAAGTCTGAAGGGGAGGTGGAGAGAGGCTCATGGCGAGATGGAAAATATGCACTTAAGGTGCATGCACATAATTGTCTGCAACTGTTCCCATTGCCATTTTTAATGTCTGCAATATGGATGGCGTAGATCCATAGAAAAAACATGGACATCAGTCAACAGAAATCACGCACATCAGTTAATAGAGCCACAGTGCCATCTTTTTAAAACACAAAGCCTAAGCACTCCAGAGACACTTGTTAGCAGAATCAAAATGAAAGACCTCCAACATTTAAAACTAAAAATAGGCTGTATTGGATATATTGTATTAGGCCTACTGTATGTCTTCAGAAAACAATATCGAGAAATGAGCATTATCTCACTAGGCTATACACAATCCCAAATTCTGTTTGGATAAACAAAGCAACTGCGTATGCACTTTGTATATGAGCTTTTCATAAGCTATAGACTTTGATATGGACTTCGTATGATTGCAGTCTATGCAAGATGAGCGCGTCTCAACATGTCACGCAGACAACTCACATCTGATTTGCATGTATCGTAATGTGTGAGTAGGTGTACAAATACAAATGTGTGTGCATTGAATGATTAGGCTACCCGTTGTGCTGTGTGAAAATAGTGTGTGTGCGCGTATGCCGCAATGATAACTGTATCCTAACGGTCTTAGCTTTATTGCATTGATAAATTGACTTTTTACACTGCTCAGCTTGTGATGGTGACCAGTATACCCATCGCCTTAGAGTTACGCATTTCACACGGGTAATTGGACAATATTCTTAATGGCTGATCACAAAAAAGTGCAGTTCACTGAACCAGACAATAGTTTCACTGTGAAAGGATCAAATGTTAATATAGGGGAAATTACAATGTATCTTACCTGCGGTCTTCTCCGTGTATCCTATAGAACTGACACGCTGGAAACTCCTGCGTGAGCAATCATTCTCAAAATCATAGATCGTCAAGGAATTATGACGGCTAATGGCTTGTCTTGTGAAGAATAACTGTTGCGACACCCTTCATTCCACTTTTACTCAAAAAAAGGCACTTTATGATGCATTTTCAGCGATCTCATGAAGGTTGCTTTTTTTATTCACTCATAATGTTATGTAGCCAGTCCACTTAGATATTTTACGCCTTGTCACGCCACCAATTGATTAGTTATATTAGGATAAGACTAAGCTGTATTTGTAATGACCATTCAGAAATATTTGTAGCCTATCACCGCCTACCGTTGCTGATGCTCCAGGTGAAGAAAATTACATAGCCTAGTTGTCTACTTCGCCATTCCAAACTGTATGTTAAAAGATCAATAAATGATCTATATTGGAGTAAACACATGCGTCACCAAGACCGCAGATGCAAAAGCGTTTTGTTCAATTTCAGTCAACATGATTGATTCTCAAGATGTGTCCTAATGCTGTCGTCTGACGTCGCTCGTGAATGCGTTCCGAGGGAGAGGTGTCCAGACCTTATTGATAAGCACCGGTGGAATGAAAATATTTTCACTTAGGTCCGCCAAGCCTAAATAGTTCAAGAAGCCGTCTGTCTTACCCAAACCGGTGCAAATCAGTCTGGCACGATGATTTCGTCCGTTTCAAATGTTTCGTGTCTCATGCGACTTCCCAGTCTTTGCGCGCATACAGGCGGTATGAAAGGGGAAAACGTACCACTGGTTGCTACAGCAACGATGTCAGCCTGTTGGTGGCACTTCTGTGATGAAAGGGAAAAGAATGGTTATATAGGCTACCAACCTAAAGCAATTGGTGGTAATGAATATGGTTAGGCCTATTGCCATGATGTTTTTCATGAAAATAAAAACTGTAATAATGGATGCACAAGAATTCTTCTATATTATTTAATGTAGAAGACCCCTGTAGAAGATTCTAAAACCAAAACATACCAGAAAATTACATATGAAATATAGGCTATGTTGAGGGCATGCCCAGGTGTATTTGGGAGTGAGTTATCAATTGCACCCTTTCAATGGACTCATATCTGAAGGGCCTCAATCCTTACCCTAAGGTTCATGTGATGGGCGACCTCCCACAAGCTTCTCAGCTTACTCCCCAGGTTGCTGTCAACCACATGCGCCACACTGGATAATTAGACACTGCTCAGGAAGCTATTCCCATACAGGTGGGTGGGCAGCTAATGCAGACACAGGGGTAGCCTACTGAGAAACCCGTTCATCTGTCACAAACACCTTAAATTACAGGCTGTGTATGCACCTCGCCAGTGGCACTGACGCACAGGGCCAAACGAGATGGTTTCAAGAACACTCAGTGGTTCATGTGAAATGACGAAACACACACAAAATGTTTCCATACTTTTATGTTTTATTATTAATTTAAATAACTTACGGACACAAAAATACCCCGTCCAAAGAATTGCACGTAAGCTCTAGCTTCCCAGAGCAGGTTTTCAAAGTTCAAAGTCAAATGCGGAAGAGGGTGTTTCCTTGGGAAATGTAGGCCCATCATTTAGAATTTGTGAAAACCTGCCGAGAACGGAGCTGCGATGGTGCAAAGAGGATGGGGAGATGATTTGCTGATGAATGTTTCCCGAGAGACAGACACTTTATTCAGGTATGACCAAGGGGATAGAGATGAGAATAGGACATTCCATACAAAAAGGAGGGATATAAAAAACGGTCTTATCTGATAAAGTAGAAATTCTTTGACAACAGACCACCACAGGTGGGCTCCGTGGGTTTAAAAATGGCCTGGTGCTGGTCACAGAGAGCATGACTCAAAATAGGGGATACCGCCAACCCCCATTTGTTAAGAAAGGATACAAGAGTGTCTCAAGCTCCCGTCACAGCATGGTTAGTTCTACCTCGGTTCTTTGTCCCCCTGGTCTGAACTTGAGGAAGAAAAACAATTCCATAACTTTGAAAAAAAAGACAAAAATAACAAAATCACACAGATAACAAACTTTTAAAAAAAAAAAAAAAAAGATGAACAGATTTTTTTAATATACAGACCACATTTAAGTCCCCAAATTTCTACATCTTCCTAAGAAAAAATGTCTTTCATCACACACACACACACACACACAGAAAGGGACAAAGTACACATCCTAAAAATTCACTCCACCTTTTGTTGATTAACAAAGACCATGTCTTAGACAAGCCTTTGAGGCCAGTGCAATTGCATAATTCTGAAGACAACCTCTGGGATGACCCATCACAAAACCTGACAAATCTTGTTTAGCGCCCGAGTTTCACGAAGCCTATAAACCCTTGTATCCTCTCTAACAACACGCCTGATTGAAAGGGAGAGCATTAATAAGCATTGATGAGAACATAGCTAACGCTCCAGGTAGGTGTGACAAGAGGCTAACTGGGCAGCATACAATCCTGCCTCATTAATGAAAACAGAGTGGCAACCTCCTAAAAACAGTGCTTTTTCCAATTTCACCTCTTCCATGGAATCAAAAGGCTAAAAACACAGCAACAGTGAGTTCATAACAGACAAGCAAAAAAGAAACTTCAGAAACATGAGCATCAATGTTAAACACTGCATCTCACACGAGGTTTTAATATGATGTGCAGTGAGAAAGAGGCAAGAGAATTGGTGACCTCACTTGAAGACCAACAGGATCCTGAGAGTAGCAGCAAAGACAGAGAATGACGTGGGGTCAAAAACCCACAAGTTAATGAACTTGGTTAAGGACATGGATATTTGAGTGGGGCTAGAAAGATGCAAGAAGAAGGGGGGTAAAGGTGGTCTGTTACACTTCAATATTTATGTACACACACTCAAACAAGCAAGACCTTAGCACTAGAGTCGCCTCAAAGCACGTTTTTTATCCGTTTTCTTCTTCACAACTACGTTACTATTGCTACTACTGCTGCCACCACTGGTAGTACCATTGACCCCAGGAACAGTGGACGCTGGTGCAGCTGCTCCGACTGTGCGCTTGTTTGGGTCACCTGCATGTTTCTTGGGCTGAGGGCCATCAGCAGGCTCCTGAGGGTTTCCCGACGTCCCTCCTGGTCCTCCCATTGCATGAATTTCAGTCAGGAGGCGGGCACGGGAAGCATACTCGGCATAGTCCTCTAAAAGTAGTCGCCCAGCCTCTTCATTCAACGCCGACTCTGGATTTGGGTGGATCAGGAGGCACTTAATGGTCTGAATAGAAAAAGAGAAAGAGAAATTAAAAAACAAATTGACTGAATAACAATATGCTGAGGAATAACCACTTCCAACATATATTTACTATCTGGACTCATCATAATTATAAGTGCCAACATGTCATAGAAACGGGAAAATCGGCATGATGGTTTGAGTGTAAATGTGTATGTAAAAACAGGAATGACAGGCTGACATGAAGTCTGTGAACCTTACAAGCAATACATGTCTGAGGCCCAGTTCTGCCTTCCAGTCCCTCTTCAGCACATTGACACAGATTTCTCCCTTGTGGCCAACATTTGGATGAAATATCTTGGTCAGAAAATAACCCTTGGGGGGTGCAGCTGGAAAATCCTTCCCCAAGACTAAGCGCATTCTGAACACACCTCCAGCAAATGGAGTTCCCTCTGTATAAAGAAGACAAAACACTTACAAAAAATTTTGACATACTCGAATAAAAGCTGTACAGTATAATTTGACCTTGGGATTCAAACACGGGGCCAATCGACCCTGCCAAAGAGTCGACTTAATCTAATAAGCTTTTCTTTACCTGGACCCTCTATGGCAGTATGCAACTCTGTGATATCCTCCTCACTGGGATAAATCTTGATGCCTTCAGGGGGGTCTGCTGCCAGCGCTGACACCTCTTTGTATACCAGTCTCAAGACTTGAGGGGGCAAATTCTCCACATTTGAATTCTGTCAGAACAAAACACATTGTTTACATTAGTGATTCATGTCAGTTGAATCACATGCATAGAAGGTGCACAACCAAGAATCAAAGTATATAAGAGTTAAGTAGCCAAGGAAAAGGTGCAACTGTTAATATTTTAATACAGTGTGTGTGTCAGTTAATATTTATAATGTTAAAAGTGTGAAAATGTTAACATATTAATGTTAATGTTGTTAAATTCTGAAAACAGGTCTACAGGTCTTCCATTCCTGACCTATGACAAAATTATTAAGGATTCACTTGTCATTCATGAAATATGACTATTTGAAGGTGAGCCATTCCACTTCTATACAATTGGCTCATATTAATTTGCAGTGGAACCTGAACGTCTACATTGGGTTACAAGGTTCAGAATTGTATCACGGACAGTATCCATCGAATCCCATCCGATTACACAGTCTATGCTTGAAGTCCAACAGTACAAAATCATTCAGTAGTATAATGAATAGTATCTTTAGCCTATGCAACGTTACCTAGATAGGCATCGGGTCGTTCTAAAAAAGGGGGATTTATCGTTATACCCATGTAATGTATGTTTATATTAAGTTAGCTAGGCTGATAACGGTTACATGATTTCCGGCCAGCTAGAAATCTGGCTAGGTGAGCTTAGCTAAGGCTACCATTACCTTTAAAGCAGCTCAGAGAGAGCCTCAGTTTGTGTTACATTAACACGACATGATGTCTAACGTTGTCTAACGTTGACGATAATAAGTATGCTACACATGTGCACAAATATTAATCATAATTGATTGAAAAGACCAAAACTTCAAAGCTAACTTATTTAGCCGTACACGAAACCGACTAGCCAACGAACCAAGCAACTTCGCCTTCATAGCCAGCTAACATTAACCCAGATATGCTGTGACAGTGCAGGCTACAGTGCAGCATGTACGAGTTGGACAGACTTTGTTGGCTAATTTAGCTAACCATCACCAGCTATGTAGAAAACGTTAACGGTTACCGACAACTACAGCTTGTCAACACAGATAACATTATTGTCGACAAAATTCAAAAGTATTTACTCACCATGGCTTGTCTTTGCTACTTTGAGTGTCTGACAGAAGGACGATTTGACAGCAGATTCTTGATCTGGATTTTCGTTAACGTCACTCAGGCTAGAACTAGCTGCCACTGTAAACAGTAGATTGCTAGCTAGCCAGCGTTAAGAGAATCTACTAGATTATCCTGTTAGCTAGCTAGCGTCCTCTTGTAGATACGTTATGAATATAGCTTCGCCAATAGTTCAAGTTTCGGTGCTGCGGATTGTTTAACTACTGAACGTAAAATAAATGATAATAAACACACTAACTTTATGCTAGTAATTCCAATCGGTTTACGTTGAATAAGACAGCAATAAAGTTAGCTAAATTATCGCTACCTTGCTATAGAAATCTGCTAGTCCCCTTAGCAGCTGTGCTTTTTCCAAGTATAGCTAGATTAGACTGTTTACATTCGACTTAACATAAAATAAAATATTTCACTTAGTGCGTAGAAGTAAGCAAAACGGTAAAATCATTCACTTTAGCTACTTTGGCCAATTAAGATGTAAATTGTTAAGGTAGCCAGCCGTCCAGTGGCTATAGCTCTTAGCTAGCAGCTAAGCTATCTATCTTTGACACAGGAACAAAAATACATTTATCGAAATGAAAATTGTGATTTTAGCCAATGGACATGCAGGCCATCACATCACAGAATTCCTCTGACCAATGGCGCCCCGAAAGATAGATTTCGTCACAACCTTTTCCAGCTTCACAAACCAGCCAAATTTGAGAATTAGATGGATGGTGTTAAACCATAGGTCCGTTTAAAAAACTCACACCTTCCCAAGTAAATCGGCAACCAATGAGGCGACAGCCGTTGAACAAATAGTTTTTTTAATTGCTAAAATTTAGTTTACATGCTCTTTGCCTACAGCAGTATGATAAAACTATATTTACTTTACCTTTATTAATTTAGCTTAATTTGCATTTGAACTTTAATTTGTCCAGAAGAGCAAGGGATATTATAGGCTACTAAAACCACATGAGATTACAACCTACCACTTTAGCACGTGAAATAAAAAATAAATATTTTTTTTTCTGGATCCATACCAGTCAGTCAACCATGATCAGTTAACATTACATCTCGAAATGACAATCAAAGTAACTATAGCCTAATTTACTCTTAAACATGGGGAATTCACTGTTTCAATAATTTCTCTGTATTGGCACTAGATAGCGTCAGAAGACTGTTCTATGCCACAGAGATGGTTGTATTCTGTGTACAACCTATTTAAAATCCCCACGACCCAAAGGGGGGGGGCATCCATCATACTTCCACATTCTTTACTCAAAAACGATGTCCGACTATGTGTGCACCATTATTTATCGGGGGAAGAAACATAAACCATAGACAATAGTATATTATGTCTATGTATTAAACGCGTAGCCTACATCGTAGTTCATCGCACTGCTTTGTGATTGGCGTAGGTTATGGACATTCTTTTTTGACTGGCTGTAAATGACAACGAAGATAATGTGCAACCATGTAGCTTTTTTCGGGGCGTCACCGATGTGCAACAACAAGGCGACTTCCGGTTGTTCGTTTTCACGAGATGTACTCTGAGCATCACGCATAACAAGTTCGCGTACATTAGATTAGCGTTTGGTAAAGATTCGTTTTAAAGAATGGTGACGCTTTTTAAGTGGTTGATCAAACTGTCAAATCAGCATATTTGAATTTACCGCCTCAAGAGAAGAGGTTGCACTGCGGGCTGTCTGTAAGGTTGTAGTCGATTATAGTCAGTTCCGAGATGCAGCAAGCTAGCTAGCAACACTGTCTTCTGAAGCCTAACGTTACCGGTCAATTTATCCTAATTTCCCATATTTATAAAAGTAGTACAAGTCAAAAACTAGCGATAACGCCAAAACAACGTTTTTTTTTTCTTGGAGAGTTCGCAGTGTAACACTATTTGGCTGGATTTGACATCAATTATTTCAAATGTGTATGCTAGCGAGGTAGGTCACTCAATTCAGTAGGGTATCAAATGCAGATATTTTTACAGAGTTCACGTGTAGACCGTCATAATTTAGAGAGAGTATGAGCGAAGGAGAAGTTTTCCATGAGAAGCAGAGACTGGAGTTGTGTGCCATCCACGCTCTGAACAACGTGCTTCAAGAGAGAGTATTCACCAAGGAGACGGCAGACGACATCTGCAAGCGGTGAGGTCACTTGACAGATGATTTATGTAATTAGATGCTGTCCAGAATGGTTTCTGCTACCAGCTGTGTTGGTTGTCTTTTTCAGAAACTGTCTAATGTTATATCTTCTTGCAACAATCACTGTACACCAGTGCACATGTAAGAAATGGGGTCTAATAAGTTGTAACAATATTCCACGCTTGTGCTCAATATTCCAAATGTGTTTTCATTCAGCCTAGCCCCCCAATGCGTTGTAAATCCGCACCGCTCCATGCTGGGCACAGGGAACTATGATGTTAATGTCATCATGGCAGCTCTGCAGAGTCGTGGCCTGGCAGCAGTATGGTGGGACAAACGAAGGTAAGAGCTCTGAAATTACAAACACTGACAAACACCATAAAAACACCAATGAGAAAAAACAGCATTTGATGGGGTTTTTGTTTTTCTAAACACTGAACTGCATTGACAGTCCTGCACACATGGACACTGACAGAAGTGCACTTGCAGTCCTGCACATGTAACAGATGCAGGTTCAACACAACGCAGGTTACACACACGGACACAGGTGCTTGCCTCCAGAATCACACATAGAACAATAGCCTAATTCTATTCTGCGATCATCACACAGCCGGCTGCTTCTTTCAGCACCATAGCTTTTTCATAATCTCCACTGCTAATGCTGTCATTTCTCTCATCTTTCCTCAGGACTGTGCAGAGCCTGCGTTTGGACAAAGTTCAGGGCTTCATTCTCAACGTTCCCTCACGAGTGTCACTGGGAATTGTGTCCCTTCCTCTCAGGCGGAGACACTGGCTTGCTGTACGTCAGGTTGGGGGGAACTACTACAACTTGGACTCCAAGTTAAAGGGTCCCACATGTATTGGAGGGGAAGCAGAACTTCGGTGAGTAACTAAAAAGCACGATGAACAGATTTGGGCAGTGCATTAAGTTGAACTGTTTGATTCTTCAGGAGTCTCACATACCTCCAGTGCTGTGTGCCACTAATGCCTTGAAATAAGCATTGGAGTTGAAGTTATAGATATAATCTCACCCATATTTGCATTATATGAATGAGGTTGACATTACCATCAGTTCATCAGATAGAAGTGGACATTCCTCTTGTTGCACATGTCTGTAGTCATGGTCAAAAATGTATTGAAGAGTAAGGACACAGGAAGGAGAAATGTCCAATGAGCATACTCCTTTTCATTCATTTTTTCATCAAAAATTCAGCACCACCACATAAAGACATGGGGGCATCAATATGGCCCCTCTCCCTATGTTACGTATAAAGAACAACAGGCTCAGTACCCACCAATCATCAAAGGTTTGATTTCATTCACTCCTCTTGGCATGCTCAGTACTATTATAAATAGTTAGAGTGGAAGTGGCTGGAGGCGCCTCACACAGCATATTCTGATTGGTGAAATATTTACTGGTGGTTTCTGTGTTGTGGCACGCTGATCCTGGTGATGATTGATGATTGCATCTATTGTTTATCTAAGCTTTGGCAGTCATTGTGCGGGTCATTATGTTTGAGTTTGTCACATGGTGTCAGAGGACAATGGCTGTTTGTCAGGTCCTCCTCACTTTCTATTGCCAATCTATTACTGGCCCCAACACTCGCACTCCTCCGCTCTGGCCACTCTCCGCTCACTGTTCTCCGTCATGCCCATCCATTCCTCTGTCTAAAGGTGATGACCAACAAACCTAAAGTGGTCATTTAATGGTTGCAGTCATTAAAGTGTTCAGAAAACCAACTGCCAGTTCCACACTGCCTAGCCAGTAATTGAAAAGAGTGACTTTTGTACATGTCAGACTCAAACAACTCAACAACATCCAACAAACACAGACTGACGGTGCACACACAGACCCAACGCTTGGTGCTGGAGTTTGTTGACATTTTGTTGGTTTATTGGAGTTTGTTGTGGCATTTCCTCTCCTTATTATTGCTGTCTCATTTCATCCTCCCCACAGCACGTTTCTCGGTGAGCAGCTCTCTCAGGACGTCACGGAGATGCTTCTGGTGGTCCAGAGGGAGGTGGAGGACGATGGGTCATGGCTGAACGCAGATGACTCGAGAAAGTGATATCTCCAGATGGAATGCTCTTGCACTAGACGACCAACCCAGATTCGAAGAAAGCTGACTGTACGGGATGCCCCCCTCCACATAAGCACCGCAGGTGTTTGGAGATTTGATGGATCACGGACACATACTCATAACAATGTCCTCAAGGAGGACTTACCATGAAGGACTGATTTATTTGAATGATTACAAGCTGAGTGGATATCACTTCAAGAGTAGCATTACCTACTCTCTCTAACTCTCTCTCTCTCTCTCTTTCACTCTCTCTCACTACAGTCTCAAATGTCTCTTTCTCAGGTTGATAAGTACTTGATTCGAAGGTGTGAGAATCAATAGTTCTCCAATGTTCTTCTCTTTTAATGCATCTATGCACTGCACTGCTTCAGTAGACACGATGGAATTGGCTTGTCTTTCTCCATCTATGCACAGAAGTGTTTCACAACAGCTGACTGGCCAGCTGTCTGTATATTGTTCTACGTCTGTCTTTTGTGGTGTCTGTCTGTTGAACTATGCATTCTATAGTGACCCAAGACTTCTCGAGAGATGTCTTTCAGGATTTCACCTTTTGGTCTCTTGTCAGTTAAGCTCAGAGGAAATGAAAACAACTAATAAAGTGAACTGATGTTATTTATAAGAACCTAACATATGAGTATCTATTATTTATTTATTTATTTATGGAGTTTGCATGTGGATGTGAAGGGACAGTAGTAGTAGTGAAGTGTGCACGGCATAAGTCATTTGAATCACAACGGCGAGCCATGTTATAGTAGGTTTTATTTTTAACTTGTATTAGACTCTGTAGTGAAAAAGGATGCCATTCAAAAGGAGCATTAATACCATAGAAAGTCAACGTTGAGGAATAACATGGAGAAACATGGGGCTAGTTGGAAAGGGGTGGGGGATCAATGCAATGTCCACCATACTATATATATATATATATTTATATGCATATGTATAGATATATACACTCACAGAACATCCCACAGACCCCTGACACACGCAGACAACACTATTCAGTTAAATGTCCATATTATTATTGCTGCTTACTTTGTAACCACTGCGTCATTGTCAGTGGGAGAGGCTGTATTGCTCAGTGCCAGTTGGGTAATGTAGTCTTCTACTCAGCTATCAGAGAAGATGCTCACCATAGCCCTCACACGAATGTATCATAAGGAGGAAAAGTGCATCAATAACCAAACATCATTTACAGTGAATATATGTTATAGAGTATCAGAAAGGTATACAAGGTCATATAGAGTTGCCACCTATAAAAAAAGTACAGTAAACAATAAAAAAAACTCTCAATAACAAGTGAGGAACACTGCATAATCATACACTGAAATTGTGCCATCGTTGCTATGTGTCTGTGACTCTACATTACAACAATATAAAAAGCTCCAAAATAATGGTGATACATGTAAAAAATAGAGAACTACAGTAACGTCAATACCATTTGGGCTTTCAGCGCAACCATTCACAATGACACTAGACAGACCGGAGGGGTTTTGCAAAGGGGTTACTTTGAGTGAGGATTAACCTCTCGAGCATACTGGATGGCTTTTATCTGTAAATCGACCATTCAATCTGTTGCATTTAAGTGCTTCTTATACTCAATGGTACTGACGTTACACCTTTGACTCCACGAGTTGCATTCACATTTCTTTTTTTAATTAGTCTTTCATCTCAGTAAAGTGTCCATCCATATGAAAACTAAACATTTGCTATATATATAGATTTTTTAAAAATTCTATACATAAAAAATAATTAGCGTGAATACAGATTCCTTGAATGGGCGGGGTTGGGGTTTGATTGACTACCCCCATAGCCGGTCAGCATGCTGGGAGAGTACTGTACTTTCACAAAGCCGTGGTGTGATTGGACAGAGGAGGCGTCAAATAGGTGAAAGATAGATCCATCAGAGAATGAGTGCATAATGAGAAAAGACAAAGAAAGAAAAAGAAAAGATGTCAATATATCAATTATCAGCCACCTGAAAAGTAGGAAACCCTCCAGTAACGTGTGCACTACTTTCTGGGCTCAATTCATAGATGTGATGAGGTAAAACAAAAGTCTAGAGTCAAATTGAAGATAAATTAACCCCCACTAATGCTTACATGCAAGCCAGAGATAGTCATGTTGAGTGATTCACGCCAAACAACACCAAAAACGACAGTTAAAGTGCAAACACATGAGAATGTCACAGATCACAGATGAGATCACAAAGACAGAGGAACTCACAGAGGGGGGTGGGGACTGCCTGTCAATCAAGGGCAGGCTCTCATAGCCAGGGTTGCCATTGGAGGAAGCGTTTGGAGTCCTGTGTAGAGACAGAGAGAAAGGGACAGAGAGGACAGAGGGAGGAGAGGAGAGGAGGAGCCAGAGCAGGACAGGAAGAGGACGGACAAGAAAAAAAAAAAAAAAACGTGCCACAACCGCATCCAGGGACGCAGAGAAGACAGGACCAGAGGTAGGGCCAAGGATGGGCAGAGAGAGAAGGAGAGGAAGATAGTTAGAGAGGTACTCATTCATCTCCATAGCAGTACCAGCAGCTGTTGGAATTACTGCAAAGGAAAGGTGACTGCAGAGGGAATGGGAGGTGGGGTGGTTCTCGTGTTTAGGGAAATGGGGGTGGACTGGTCTGTTTTGTGTGTGGTGGTTCCTATATCCCCAAGCTCTCCCCGCGTCACTAAGGGTGGACTGTGCCGTGAAAAAAGCAGGAGGGAGCAGTGCACAGCAACACAGATGGGACTCGCTAAGAAACCTGCACTTAAACGTCCAAAGAGCAATCTGCTACGGACTGATAAGGTCTTCAACGCACACACATCAAAGTGAAAGAAATAGAGCAAAAAGAAAGAGCAAGAAAGAACAAAGGAACAAAAAAGGAGAAAAAGGAGAGAGTGCTGATAGCTGATCAAATGAAAGTTGGACACCATGGCTTGAATGGTGGATGAGGGGATGACAGAGCAGAGGGCGTTTACCTACATACTGTGACATTTTGCTTCGTCTCTTCTCATATTCTTTCTGAGTGAGCGATCTACGTCTGTCTTGGAATGAAGGACAGACTGATAGACAGACACACAGACAGACAGACTTCTCGGGTTGTGTCTGTTATATTCTTCCTAAAGTGCAGTCGCCATAGACCTGTCTGTTTGTCTGTCTGTGTGTGTGTTACACATGGATTAATCTGTGTGTTTACATTAGGCTAACTACATGTTGTGTCTCACTATAAATTATCTTCCCATGCTTGGGTGGGTGTGTGGGGAGGGTAAGACCTAGATGAATGCTATTGTGGGGCTTACTGCACCTACCTACAGTATGTGTAAATGCTTGTGCATTCAAGTAGCACTACAGGGGTTGACAAATATGAGCCAGTTGGTGGCGCTGTGTATGTGTGGGTAATTTACTTGTCAGTTCTTTGATTGCATCTCTGTGGTGTCAAATGATTGTCAGCACACTGCATTAGTGAGGTTTATTTAGAGGTGGCTGAACTGGGCCACAGAGACCACAGTCAGGCTGTCAGTGTACGTGGCTGTCAAGCACAGCGTCCAGGCTCAGTTTTGGGTGGGGTCACTCTGTCTGTCTGTCTGTGTGTCTGTGTGTGTGTTACTCACGGGAGGGGTGGCGCGCTAGAAAAGGGGGGTGTCCAGCCGGCCCCCTGGTAACTATAGAAGGGGGGCAAGGCCCCTCGCTGGGAGCCCATGGCCGTCTGTCTACGTGCCTGATGAGAAGTGAAGGGGTCCTCGCTCTCACTGTCAGAATCTTCGTAGTCTTCTGAGTCACTGCATCGTTGAAGGAAAGATCAATTTAGAATTGAAAATGAAAAAGGCAATCAAGAAAACAAACAGGCAGATATGCAACAAGCCAGGAGGCCGAGCTGTGAAATGTCATTTTTATCCAGAAATAGCTTTAAGCGTGAATGTAGATAGGAGACACTGCTTTGCCCTGTTAATGAAATGAGCTGATATTGTCAGATTAAATAATCCGCTCTTTAATCCCTTTAATCTTTCCTCCTCTTTCAAATGATTCTCTGAAGTACATTTGTAATCTACGCATTTGAGATGTGCATGTGTCTGATGGCAGCTGAAACCGGCTGGAAAGCTCCATGAAGAGCAATGCCAGTGAGTTTTAGCCCTTTGCTCTTTTCTCATATAGTCACAACCAAGAAAAGATTAAAAGAAATACACACATTTTTGGAGGCCACAATGATTTGTACCAGTGAGCAATGCCTATTTTATCATTTACATTGACATTGCATAAATGAAAGGGAACTATGCATATTTTATATGTTAAACAATTAAACAATTAAATAATAAGTCAGCTGCAGTGTGTTTCCGTAGTTGTCCTGCCATGTCTTTCTACAGTTGTCCATAGTTGTTCCATCAGATGCACTTTTGTTTACAGGCTGCCAAGCAGGCTCGTCCCGCTAGAGTGCCACTCAAGACACAATTCCCTCTCTAACCTGCTTTGACAGGCAGATGAACAAACACAACTTGCCAGTCATAATTAGACCGTCCCTAAGCAATTTTGATGCCATGAGGAAGGATCATAAACACAAACAACAACAACAACATCATCAACAACAACAACAACAAGCTCAGTCACTGTGAAAGCCTCACCTGGCGAAGCTTCTCCAGGCCCCCGGGAGTGAACACAGGATGGCAGTGAAGGCCAGGGCGGAGAGGAAGGAGTAGAGGGACAGATAGAGCAGGCCCTCCATCCCATCATAGCACAGACCCTTCAAAGAATCAATGTAGTCCTGGGAGAGGGGAGACAGCAGAGAGCAATGACTGGAATGAATGAATAGCCAAAGGTAGTGTGAGCAAGATTGTTATTTTTATTAATATTCTGGCATTATTAGGGGATATAAAAGCTGTGTGTCATGTACCTTGTTGAGCCCCCGACAATTGAGTAATGCCACGAGCTGATGGAAGTTCCCCTCCGTTGAGTTCAGGATCTGCTGTACATCCCTGAGTGATCTCTACAAAGACAGGAGATCCACATTCAGCAGACATTTTGGCCTGAGCGGCCACGGACTCATATAGTCTCGTGACTATTTGTTTTGCTGGTGGCCACTTTGTGTCAGAGCACTGCAGATTGCCCCAGTTCTACAGTCACGTACCTCTGCTTTTGGAAACCGGGGGAGGGCGTCTCTCTCCAGATTGGAGAGATGGGAGTGGATACTGGACAGCGCCCTCTGTGACTGAGTCAGCAGCTGAATCCAATTCAACACAAACAGCATCATGTCCCACAGACAATCACAATACAGAACACACATCCCACATACAAAATGGTGTCTTTGCGTGACATAAATGGGAACAAAAAACTTCATAACGCATTACTTGTACTCACTGAAACTTATCTTAAAGGAAGTCTCTAGTATTTTACTGCTAAAGTTATCAGTCCTTACTACTGGGGCCTGTACTATGAAGGGAGCTTAACCTACCCAGATGTAACCCAGGGTTACTTTGACCAACCCAGGGTTGACAAAACCTGGTTATCTTATTTGGTGTTAATCGGTACTACGATGCTGATTATGAACTTGATTTGTTGAGCCGGGGTTAACCTAATTGGAGTTTGTGCGCGTTCACATAAAAGGGGTGGGTTGCAGCGCAAGTCACCACTTTAAATGATGACGCAATCACCTTATTTTACGGATGAGGAATGTACAATTATTATGACAAGTTATGAGGAATTAAAACCCACTCTACGACAAAAATCAAATACTTCGGCAGTGAACAAAGCAAGGCTGTTGGCAACGTATTGCAGATCGGGTAGCCTAAATGCCTAAAAGTAAAGTTTTATTCCTACATGTTCTTCAAATATGTGTTACGGAGGATTAGTAGCTTGCGGAATGTCTGAAATGAGTTGAAATAATTAAATAGTCTATTTTGAGTTGATAGAAAGGCCTACAGATGCAACCCAATTCAGAAGTGGGCATATAGATTACAGTAATAAGGATAATTGAATGTTTAAGTAGCCCCCATTGACTGATTTAGTGTATGCCTATTTCTGTGAACATTTCAGATGCAACACCATTGCCAAACCCACATGGCAGCAGGTGAAAATGAAACACAAAAACATTATTCAGAATAATAGGTTTATATAGTAACTTGCATTAATATTTCTTAATTATGAAAACATGTAGGCCTAGTTTATAGCCTTCACTTGGCCTCTGTTTTACAGCTAACAAGAAAAAGGTGTCTTTGAACACTACTATAAGAGGAAAGGCACCAGAGTGTTTTACAGTAGCAGAGGAGTTGGCCATCGCAAATAATAGTGGAAGGCCGATTATGGAGGGGGTTGAGGGAGGCATTCGGTCGGATTCTGGTGCTGTGGAAATGTGTAGCCTTTATGTGCAGGGTAAAGTAATATGACATTCAATTCAACAAGTTTGTTAAAATGGTGATTTTTATTTATTAGGCCTACTGGCTATGTCCGATTTATTTTAGGCTATTCTTGCTCAGATGTTCAGCATACTGTAGGCCTATGTCCGATTTATTTTCGGACATACAGTATTCTTGCATCACCGATGGAATACATGAATGTCCACATACGGGCATTGCTATGAGACGTCTTCCTAGATCATCTGACAAAGATAACGAATTCCCTCGGCTGACAATCTATATCTTCATAGAGAATATCGTCTGGGTAGGCTATATATATTTTCTGGCGGTCTCTAAAACCCCTCGCCCTGCAAAGAGAGTCCCTCACGATTTGCGCTCCAATGTCGTATGGATCATCCAGGTACGCCGACATGTCTCGGGAGAAATTGTTAGTGGAGGAGTGGTACTTATAAAGGGTGTGGTTAACGGAAACCTCCGGTTAACCAAGAACATAACCTGGTCGGAGCAGGTTTGAGATGCAGCGTAAATTGCCATGGCAGCATACCTCGGTTAAAACCTATCCACCTTCCGTAGTATGGGTTAATCGGGAAGTTACGCCACACGTGATCAAGTTACTCTCGAAGTTACCCAGATAAGCCAGTAACCCCGCTTCGTAGTACAGGCCCCTGATCATTAATTGTAGAAGTAAATATTATTGTTTTACTGCACCATAAAGGTCACCACCACCACCTCCATAATCTGCCAGTGAGACATTAGAGTGTGTCTGTTGAGCTGCTATACTACCTGCTGGAAAGGGCTGTTCATCCTCCTACTGCATGTGAGGTAATAATCCAATATATCTAAAAACAGGTAGGGACCAGTCATCAGAAATAACATCTGTGTTCCGTACATTACATGTATAGTTTGCAACAGTGCACATCCACATACGCAAAAGTGAATTCACAACCTGTGCTTGTTCCCGTGTTGAAGTTAGTGGAGTTCAGGACAAAAGTGTTTGGGTCCGTGCAGAAATCACTCAGAGCCTGGGAGAGATAGAGAGAAAAAGATTGATACAGAAATAGAGAGAGGGAGAGGTGAGATGAGTGGAGAGAGAGAGGAGGGGAGGGAGAGAGGCACACAGCAGTGCCACACTGACCAAGTGACACACTTACCTCCCCACATTCCCCTGCCTCCCCTGATCACAGTCTGCTATCGATTTACTGAGTGTCACATAGCTCTCCATCTCTCTTTCTTTCTCCCCTCTTTTCCCCTCTTTTCTATTGATTTTCCACTTTCTCTCTCATTCCATCTCTTTCACTTTCCACCCCACCCTCCCTCTCGCACTTGTGTTTTCTTCATGCGTCTATTCTGATCTCTGCCTGTCTGTCTCTCTCCCTCTAGCTCTGACTGACTAGCTCCCTGAGGTATCTGGGTAAATGTAATTAATCAGTCTTAATAAGTCTTATAAAGGGAGTACGTCGGCTCTGGAGAGCCCCTAGATAATGCAACAAGAGGGAATGGGGGGATGAAAGTGAAAGAGGAAAGAGGAAGCTGAAGAAAGGAGGCAAGCACATAAGAGGCCCTCTGATTGCGGGGTGAATGTTCTTGTTGACTAGCTGCAAACAGAGGGGCTCTGTGTTGTTGGCCACCCCATGCTTTCTCCCCCTGGTTCCCTCTGACACCAGCCTGGCCTCTTCCTCCCTCTCCCTCTCCCCCTGTTGGGAGCACTTGCTCTGGGGAGCGGTGGGACTTCCCAGCCTCTCAGCTCCACACTGAGTGATGTATGGTCGCCTCCTCCTCCTCCTCCTCCACGTCCACATTTTCAGTCTGATACAAATGTTCTCAAGATTCTGTCTTCGTCTCCCTCTCTCTCTCTCTTCTCTCCCTGTTTCCCTCTGTCTCTCTCTCTCTCTCTCTCTCTCTCTCTCTCTCTCTCTCTTCTCTATCTCTCTCCTTCCTTTCAAAACCTCTTTCAAAACATTCATCTTCTCTCAATCCTTCTCTCACTTTCAATACACACACACACAGACACACACAGACACACACACACACACACACACACACACACACACACACACACACACACACACACACACACACACACACACACAGAAACATACACACAGAGGCAGTGTGACACTCTCATTCAATCTTTAATCTCTGCCCCATTTTCCTTCCTTTTTGGGACTCTGCCATGACTGCAGTGTTCACTGGGAGGACAAGTCTTTCACAGTTTAACACAAAGCCAGTAACACAAACTCACACATACACACACTCACACAGAGAGTGAGAGAAAGAGAGCATGAAAGAAAGAAAGAATGAAGAAGGTGGAGGGAAAGAAGAACAAAGAAAGCGGGTGAGAAAATAGAGAGAGGGACAAAGAGATGAGAGCAAGAAAAAGAGAGAGAGAGAGAGGAATGCACACACATACACACACACAGACACAGACACACACACACACATTTATGCCTTGAGCATTTCTGCAGCAAGAACAGGCCTTTCACAGCTACATAAAAAAGACAGACAGACAGACAGACAGACAGACACACACACACACACACACACACACACACACACACACACACACACACACACAGTCACACACATACATACACACATATTCTGGCTGAAGTGTGAGCAGGTTTTTTTATATGGCTAAAATCGGCACAGCCATCTCCACACTAACACACACAGACCACAGACAACACAAAGTGGCTATTCGGCTGTGTGCAGCCTCTCCCCATGCACCCCACTGCTCTGATTTCTGTTGGGCCATTCTCTGTGGGCAGCCACTGAGAGGCCCTGGCCACTCACCACTACGGTGGCCGTCTCCAGACCGAGCGAACCCCAGCTCAGGAAGAGAGCCAACCAGGCCAAGACCGTCATCCTGCAAGCACAGGACACAGGGGCATCCATTACCGTCTGTGTGCGCATGCGTGCATATCTGTGTGTGTGTGTGTGTGTGTGTGTGTGTGTGTGTGTGTGTGTGTGTGTGTGTGTGTGTGTGTGTGATGTGTGTGATTGTGTGTGTGTGTGTGTGTGTGTGTGTGTGTGTGTGTGTGTGTGTGTGTGTCACACAAACTTCAGTTACAAATTTACAGATTACCACAGACACATGACTGCACAGATGCATAGCCAACATAAACATCCCAACTCTTTATCTCTGCGGGAGCTCTCTAGGCAGCCAGCAGTAAACAGCTCGGCTGACAAAAGCTTTCATTTTCCATTCTTCTGATATGAAGCGAGAGGAGATGCATTTGCCTTCAGCTGAGTGCTTCTATACATATTCTGAAAGCAACATTATTCTATTTATTACATAGCATAAACCTCTACAGATCCACTGTTATTCTGAAAGCAACATTCTGTTTACTACAGAGCATAAACCTCTATATATAAACACTTATTCTGAAAGCTATATCATTCTCCTAATTACATAGCATATCTCATAAGCATACCTCTTCATATACTTCATATTCATATACATTCTGAAAGCAATGTCACTCTGTTTATTATAAAGCCTATTACACTATTACACTCATACACTATCCTTTTGGTATACTCTCTTCTGTGTGAATGACTGAGTCTGTGTCATCACCGAGTGTTTACTTACAATATAAGGAGCCACCGGGCCTGTTTAGCCAAACCCAGCAGGATGAAAAGACACACAACCAAATCCAGCAGGAGGAGTAAGACATACGAGAGCCACCTGAAAAAAAGAGAGCAGTGCAAGTCAGTCACAGACTGCATACCCAGTAATTCACTAATATGACAATAAATCACTTAAATGTGTCTGTTTAATACATTACAGACACATGAAATCAGCTGTTTACACCAAACTGTAAATTACTGTGGGTGCCATAGCTTGAAGATTTATTGCTAGAGCCATTGAAACTAGATGTTCTCTGCTTGTTCTTATCAGTGTCTTGGGCATAATTGTTAGTGTGCACAGGTCTGGACAGGTCTCACCTGTAGTCTTCATTCACCATGAGGGTGTTGGCAGCCCAGCCAGGTGAGAATGGCCCGGGGGGGGCGGAGGCAGGCGTGAGGGTGGGGGCGATGGAGGGGGGCGCTGGGGTCAGCATCCCGATGATGGCGTCACTGCCGTTCCCCGTGGCCCCGTCTGTGAGCACGAGCCCACGGCCCAGGGTCAGGGAGGACAGGAGGGACACCACCCGCTCGGAGAGGCGGCGGCAGGAGCGCGTGGACACTAGCGCCGGCTTGTTGCCTGTGAAAAGGTCCTCCATGGAGGTCAGGGGCCCGGAGATGGACTGTTGCAGCCCGGAGACGGTGTCAGACACCTGGAGAGAGTAGTGGGAATAGTGGAGGAGGAAGAAAGAGAGAGCAAGAGAGAGAGAGAGAGAATGCATTTAATATTAAAAAAGGATGTGTAAAAAAAGAGAATTTCATGGACGTTGAAAAAACAACGTAAAAGTTCCAAAAATGAAGGAGGTCATCAAGCAGCATACATTGAAGTAAAAAAGGGACAGAAATCATACAAGAGGAGTGAAAAGAGAGGGATAGAATAACAGAAACAGAGCGAGAGGGGAAGGTCACATATCAGAGTGGGCCATCAGGGATTCACTGATGCATGACTGAACAGCCTGATCGATATGAGAATATTACACTCTGTGGCACAAGTACATGTGCATACACTTTCTCTCTCTCTCACACACACACACACACACACACACACACACACATAGAGGCAGCTGCTGGGTGTTAACATTCAGCATCTCTTTGAAGCAGTGCTCTTGCAGTAGACCCTCACCAGCAGATCGATGGAAGCCAGCGTGTAATTGGCTGTGAGCAGAGACGAGGTCAACTGATACATCCCATCGTTGGCCTCGCTGTTGCCATAGAAACCAACGCCTATGGCAACACTGTAAAAGGGGAGAAGCACGAGGAGAGAATGAGAAAGAGGGAAAGGGAGAGATAGAGAGAGGAGGGGGAGTGTGAAAGTGAGAGAGAGTGAGAAGAGAGAGAGGACACAGAGAAGAGAATAAATGAAAAGGACAAGGGGGTGGTAATGTTTAATTCAGTTTCTATGCACATATTAAAATATATTTCAAAGCAGCAAGTGATAGGATGCAACAGGAATATAACAACATTTTGAAGATGACATCAACTGTAACAGAACTATTCTACTTTTTGTCTTTTGAGTATTGTGAAAATTCAAAAGGAAGCAGAACCTTATTTACACATATCTCTCATATTCAAATATTCAGATTAGAGTTTGAGCCAGATGTTAGCCAAATCCCCTCGCCCCTGGTAGGGAATGGTACGGCCCAATCTCTCACAAAGTATGTGACCCAGATTAAAGAGCAGAGAGAGGAAAGGAGGGGTGTGTTTGTTTGCCATGGTTATTCCATTGTATTACACACAGCCACCATGTGCATCACCATGTCTTCATGTCTTTTTTGCTCATATAAGACATAAGTCACTGCTTTCCCCTTTTCAGAGGCCATCACATGTAAAAAAAATCAGTGTGTGTGTGTGTGTGTGTGTGTGTGTGTGTGTGTGTGTGTGTGAGAGAGAGAGAGAGTGTGTGTGAGTGTGTGAATCAGAGGAGATGTCACAGGCGTGACATTGCTGGGGCCTTCAGGGCAATGTAAGCACACAGCCATCAGAAAGGTGGCATATGATGACATCATGGAAGCAGAAATCAAATCCCCCAGCCCCTCCCATACTCTGCCACAGCTCTACGGCGCTGACACAAATAAATGGCATCCTGGCGACCCGGCCCTGGTCTGCGCCAGCCGTGGATTAGGCGACTTAAGGGCCATGACAAAACCTTCTGGTTTCTGGACGTGGAGCGCTGTTTACATGTCGCCCGTTGCTGCCGTGTGACAAGAGTTGTCTCGACGTGGCTGCGCTGAAGTCTTTTGTTGAATGTGCTTAATTGTTTCGCTCAATAATTCATTTCGCAGGAGATGATGAATAATGCATCTTACTACAGCAGAGACCGTCATGTGAGAATCTGCATTGCTCTTTTGGGGGCACAATTAAGTCTTTGATGAAGTTCACCACTAAAGCCATTATGTAAGTCATGCGTGTGAGAGGCAGGAGACACTGCAGAATTCAAGGCAAAACAAAAGGATGAGAGAAGAGTGGGCTTCCCACAGCGGGCTAGTCCAGTGACTCTGGGGAGCTGACTCCATTTTGTGGAAAAGGAAGTAATAGTGACATGTCTGAGCATTCACCACAAAAGCCTCACATCATTACTCATCATAAAAATGACAGATTAGGTCAGACAATGAATGAAGACATGGTGTGAAACGTTACGCCAAACAGCTGTTGAACAAAGGTCTCCTATTACCTAAGGGAAAGATGGCGGCTGCGGGTGAATAAGGTTCATAGCTGTACACTTCAACTGCCTGCCAGGGCCCATAACAATGCACAGCATCGTAGTGTCAGAGGTGCTTACCAACGTCCCACTCCATTGCTTTCAGAAGAAGTAATCAGGTCACACTTGCATTTATACCATGGTTGATTCAGCAGATTTCTTAACGGCCCAATGGGTAACATGCAAATAACTTTGCTTCTGTTACAAGTTGACCAAGCCTACACTGCTGATACAAACTGCAGAGCATTGCCCATTTAAAGAGCAATGTCTATAATAATCGGGCGGTGGTAGCGTAGCCGCTAAGTAGCTGGGCTAGCATGCAGTAGTCTGTAAAGTTGTGAGTTCAATACTCAGCTTCCACCATTGTGCCCTTGAGCGAGGCACTTAACCCCAAGAGCTCCAAACCCCAAAAGGCCTTGTAATATTATTGACATGTGCAAGTCACTTTGGATAAAAGCTAAATGAATAAATGTAATGTAAATGTAAGTATCTCTTTCTATTGTAAAGCATATCTACACTATATAAGAGAGGTCCAGCTTTCTAGAGATTTGAAATCCATCAAGGGATGACACATTATTGGTCTAATGCAACGTCTTAATGGTGTGTGATGTAATATTGGTCATTATTACCAGCAAAGGGTGACCGCTGCCACAGAAACCCATGTGACACAACAGATGCCCCTTCCCTTTCTCCCACTGTATCCGTGACCACCACTAGCATCATCATCTTCCTCCTCTTCATCGGAGGCATTGCCTGAGTCACCACGGTGACAGCAACAGTAGTGAATGAGGAAGGAGAGGACGACGAGGAGCGAGAGTATGAGCGCGATGGCAGAGAAGCTGGAGAGGACAAGCAGCGTCTACAAGACAAAGCGAGGGCAGGGAGGGAGGAGTGGGGAATTAGAGAGGAGAGAAAGAGAGAGAGAGAGAGAGAGAGGAGAGAGAGAGTGAGAGAGAAAGAATCAATCATTTTCACAAAGACAACTGTGTAAAATATTGAATGACACTGGACATCTGGAGGAATGAGATATGATCCTCGATATTTCATCACAGACTGGAGCACTACTGGGGGAAGCAGCAGGATCAGTTAGAGGCTGACATCACACTCAGTTGTATAGCCGATATGCAACTGAGGGATTTTTTCCTGCCTCTGTGTTGGCAGGTAACTGATGATGGCTTGGAACATTCCATGCAGCCAGTATGTGGGGGCTGACATACAATTAAAATGCCCACTTTAAACTTTGCACTGTCAATCATGCTCCATGATTATACACCAAGGATGCGCCCATACAGTCCATATCTGCAATATTATCCCTGCCATCTGTCATATTACCCCTGCCCATCTCTCGCTCGCTCACTCTCCTCTCTACCTTATCCCTCTGCAGCCTTTTTCTTCTCCCCTCCTCCTCCTCTATCCCCTTTTCCCAACATTCCCTCTCGCCTGCAGTCTCCTCACCACAGTCATCCCCTGCCCTGCCAGCCTCCCTCCCGCTCCACTCCACTCTCTCTCTCTCTCTCTCTCTCTTTCTATCCACGCCACTGGATCTCTATTAATAATCTCTGACCTACTTAAATACATTCACTGCCACTCTCTCTCTACCTCTTTCTTTCTCTCTCTACCTCTTTCTCTTACTCTCTCCTTCTCTCTGTCTCTCTCGCTCCCCCTCTCTCTGCTCTTTCTTGCTTCCTCTTTGCTCTCTTCTTCTCTGCTCTTCCGTTCTTGTAGTCACTTGCACTCTCCCTCTCTCTCTTTCGCTCTCTCTCCCTCTCTCTCTTTCGCTCTCTCTCTCTCTCTCTCTCTTTCGCTCTCTCTCCCTCTCTCTCTTTTCGCTCTCTCCCTTTCAAGCTCCCCTCTCCTCGGCGAGTGGACATGCTCCTCTGTTTTCTCCTCTGGAGCTGCACTCTGTAGATAATGTACTGTGGGAATCTCATCCTCCTCCGCAGCAGGGGAGCGCTCAGCGCGAGCAGGGCTCTGCAGAAGGGGGGTCTTAAAGATGCTCTGCCTCGTTTCTGCGGCGAAGACATTGCATGGTAATTACAGCCATGACTGCGTTCTGCCCCGAAGTCAGCGCGAATGTGGCGGCTGTGCATTTGATGCCTCCGCAGTTCAAAGCGTGCCGCATCCAACAAGGCGAGATATGAAACGTGAAATTCAATTAATCTATGAAACTGTTGTGTTTTCAGTCCTTCGGCTGTAACGCTGACAGATCCCTCATGAGAGTTTGCAACATTAGTGTAACATGCACAGAGGAGGCATGCATTTTCACATGTCCAACAGATGAGGAATAGAAACAATAACTGAAGAAAGCTACATATAACCCATCCTCAATCTATAATGACAAAATCATGACAGAGAAATGATTGCATGACCAGAGAAGTGCAATGGCTTTTACATTTTGGCTGAGGTTTGTAAATTGAGGGGAAACCATAACCATCATATCCATTTAGCCACTATATTGATAGACTAAGATATGAGGCACTTTGTCTGAGAGAGTGTGTGTGTGTGTGTGTGTGTGTGTGTGTGTGTGTGTGTGTGTGTGTGTCAGTCAGTCAGTCAGTCCCAAAGTGAACTTCCTATTAGGTTGCTGGAACTTTCTTAATGCATTTCCCTCAATCTTACTGCATAGAGAAATGCTGAGGGAGGAAAGTGGAGGGGGAAAGACACTTACCTGCTGGTACTCCCAGCTGTCTGGTGTGAACGCATTATCCCGCATCTGCATTGTGAGGTCCAGACGAGGAAGGGCATGACACAGCCGGACCCATATTGATGGGGTGTAGCTGGGGACGGTTGCCATGATGGCTTAAATCCCTGGTGACCACCCCAAATCTAAACATATGGTGGAGAGATTGAATAGAGGAGACAAAACGGAAGAGAGAGATTTGGTATTCCAAATATTTCAACATTCATGTTCATGATTCATGATCACAAATCTAGACAATTATGTGAATTACATCAGAGAATAACATTAATTGAAACAAAATAAATCCCTTTTCACCGAGGAAAACAATGATTCCATGGAGGCAGACAGACAGAGAGAATGAGAAAGTGACAGAGAGAATGAGAGACAGACAGAGAGAATGAGAGACAGAGAGTGAAAAGTAGGTTAATACGGACATGGGATGGTCGGTTGATAAAACTGAGATTTTCATTACAATGACGGGAGGAGGCAGGCTGGTTGAGATGAGGGTGATGGTGCAGATTAAGAGATCAGGATGGGACTGTTTAAGACCACAGGCCTCAAGACAACTGTGGAAACTGGCCAGACCATTCATCAAACCAGGAATGTCCAGATCTATAGCCCAGGGTGACCACTTACTGTTAATGGATGGTCTGAACTGCAAACAGACTCCTCTTCACTATTGCATATCTATCAGACCTGAACAGTAAACTGCTACACCCAACCATGGTGTGTAACAGTAACACAATCGAAGATGCATGCATTTCCCAAAATCACTGGCCGTATATGGCCTTTCCAATCAAAAGAATTATGTTTACTCTGAAAACAAAAGCATGGTTCCATAAAAACTGTGTGTGGGGTATGTGTAGTGGTTAAGCACACTGCAATATGGGGCGATGGTAGTGTAGTGGTTAAGGAGCTGGGCTAGCATGCTAGTAGCCTGAAAGTTGTCGGTTCAATTCCCAGCTTCCACCGTTGTGCGCTTGAGCAAGGCACTTAACCCCAAGTTGCTCCGGGGACAATGTAATCCCTTGTAATATAGCTGACATATGTAAGTCACTTTGGTCAAGAAGTGTCTGCTTAATGTAATATGTGTGTGTGTGTCAATATGGGAGACCTTTCATGTGAAGCAATAACAACAAGGTGGTAAGGTCAGAGTTCACACAGAGACCGGACAATGTAGAACATTTTACCAAACACAAAAAGTTTTCCATAGATAAGCAGACTTGCCAGATCCACATGGGCTAATGTATGGAGCTGGGCCTACACCCGCCCAGGGAGGACAGAGGACGCTGTTACAGTGTTAGAATCTAAACTGGACACACCCAAAGGTCTACTCTGAATCAAACAGCTCCTCTAAAGTAATCGCCTGCAACCTTTCAATCGATGCAATGATACGTGTTCAGCAATAATTGACTCAATTCTCAAATGATCTATTACTTCTGGATTGTATGACATTGTAAAGTACAGGCAAGGGCAAGCGTTGTCATAAAGGCAAAACCAACACACTACCATCCAATTACATTTAATGAAACATTAAAACAGCAATTAGGCAACATTAAAGGGACTAAGTGACTCATTCCTAGGCTACTCAACCCCTTGTGGAGGCGGGACCCTCAAAGCTGTTGTTAAGCAGTCAGAGGAGATGGTAAAGCTGGCCTTGATGTGATGTCTCCTGGCAGCTCATTATTTGGATGGCCATCATTGCATAACATGAGAGGCAAACAATTGTGAGTTGGGGGGTCTCACGTGATGGACGTGATGTGTAAACTATTTTTTGTCACAGATAGCTTACAGGGTTACAAATGTTTTGAATACCTTCCAATTTTGAGCAGTTGTGGCCCTGCTGCATGAATTAATGTAATATTAAAACACTGGGAAGGCAACATCAATAACAAGCCAATGTCTACCATAATATAGGACATTGATGAGGAAAATCCTAAAAAATGGGACACAATTCCAACTGTCACAGTAATTTCATCTTCATTAAGATTTAACCATCGTTTTCTCACACTACATGACAAATTCTACTTTCATTTCTTTCAGCCATTGTAGGAGACATCTCAATGATTCAAAGACTGCATTCTGAGAAACGTGAGCTATTTGCATATAGACGCCCGGATTATCATGAATGTTCGTTCCTTTCTATGCTGACAAGAAGATAAAATACCATTATTTCTAATATTTTAACGAGCCAAGACAGGTTAAAATTTCACTGAATCCGAGTGAGTTTAGGAGCAAAGTGCAATGAGTTACTCGAGGGATAATTGTACAGCTAATAAAGATTATAAAGATCTGGATAAGCATGGTCCATTACGCGCCGACAAAATGATTTTGCCATTCAAACAGCAATTCCAGTGTCATCAAATAGGCTAGCCTACATCCCATAACCAATACCATAGCCATGCACTTGCAAAGGGAGGGCACTGTAGGCTACATCTGTGAATAGGCTAAAATAAACGTCTGCATAGCTTACACCATGGCCAAAACTACATTTCAAACAAAAAAATGCATTGCAGTCTTCACTGTTTTGAAATTCTACAAAGGCACAACACAACCACAGGCATTCACATACAAGGTTGGCTAATTAATTATGGATAACATACCGTTCATCACATAGCCTGCATGTGGCAAAACTATAAATAACGTAAGTGTTGACTAACCTTGAACTGTGCACTTTTAGAATCACTATTTGATTTCCCCTTCTCAGTTTCTCTCGACTTATTTGTAAAATCACTGGAATATAGTGCTGACAATTAAGGCGGGTTGTCCGCTGAAAAAAATCATCATGAATCAGAGGCTGTTCAAATCAAAAAAGAGAGAGAACCAAAAATATGAAAATCAAAACGTCGCGCTGGTGTAGAAAATGCAGTGTTCTCGCTCTTGTGGATTTTTCCTGTTCGGAGTGGCACTTGGAGAGATGGAGAGGGATTAACACGGAGGAGGATCCCAGGAGGCTCTTTAAGTGAAGGAGAACAGGCTCCTGAAATTCCCGAAGCGCATCTATCAATTTCACCAAAATAATCGGCACAATTCCACTGTCAGATCATTATTCCACTAACGAGCTTAATCATCGGCATCATCTTCCATGTCTCGTGCAGTGAGGAAGGAGTTGTTAGCCAGGGGTCTTCCACTGGTCCGCGCCTCTTACAATTAAGAACTTCACACACTACAGCCTCACCGCTGGCAATGAGCTTTGCTCCACCTAAAAGAATACCAAGCAGAGCAATAAAAACAAACGAAGTAATGTTTTTGCAGAAAGAGGAACCAAAAATAAAAAAAAAAAATCAGTCAAAATCGATGTTGTATGTTGTCTTTTGGACAACCCCCCAAATCGCAAAAGAAGGCAAAATGGGGGTATCCTGAGACTTGAGCCACTGACCAGGACTTGAGTTGGCTGTGGTTCAGAGAGATGGAGGGAGGTAGATATGCACATATATTTAGACAGTCAGAGAGCAAAAGAACACACTTGGATGGAGACTGAAAATGGGTGGGTGGGGGTGAGGAGGGGGCTGGGAGAAAGCAACACAGATACAGAGTGTAGAAAGGAGGCAGGCTGGTGATCACTCAGTACAAGCAAGAGATCGAGAGTCCAGAGAGTGCATTAGGGTGACAGCAACAGAAACAACTCACAATTATTTTGTAGACAAAACCTCTTTGTGGATCGTCCCCAGTTGCAAAAAAATATTACTTCTTAAAAACACTGTATGAATGGAACAAATTGACTGGGTGCAAGTGGTTCCTTTTGTAAAAAGGGGACAGAGGGATGCTTTCTCTTTCACTGGCCGAATGGTCTGGCCGAGAAAGAGGGATTTAAAAAAATACAATAAAAACAAAGCAAGGCAAGGGAGGGAGAGTGAGAGCTGGGTGTTTGTGTGCCATGGGAGATGAGGGAGGGGGGCATGAATGCGCTACGGGGGGGGTAGTTTTTCTGTGTCACTGGCAGAGAGTGAGGGGGAGGGGAGTGAAAGAGAGAGAGAGAGAGCGAATGCACACTGACTCATATGTATAGTGTGCGTGTATCTCAGAGGAAAGGGAAAGGAGGGGAAAATTATATTATGTATGCAAGAGTTGCTGAGGGAAATAGCCCTCAGAATAAGAGTCTCCTGCACAAATGCTGCACAGACACAGCACAGCAGATGCTCAGAGCACCTGCTCTTACAAAGCAAAAGCATTCTAGAATTAAAAGTCATTTTTCCAGCAAACATTTCAAGAAAAGAAGTATACACGGATGTGGCTTGTAAAGGGGCTTAACTTTAATGGCAGTAAAACACATTTCAAAAGCCTTGTTGTAGATTCATACCATTTCATGTCATACATATTTTACTGTCAAAACCTATGGGCAGCTCTGAAAGATTATAAATGTATAAAATTATGCAAAGTATCTTTAAATATTTACTCATGATTTATTTTAACATGCCTTTCTACATCACTGGTCTCAACGGTTATGGCCAAAGTGATTTCCCACCAGTTAATTACATATACACCACAAGTAAAGTTGATTTCACGTATTGCATATAATCAGACACAATGACATTCTTATTTCTTCTTAGGACAGAGCGTCTTAACCTATGACACTTGAACCGTGGTTAAGACATACTGTTATATTTCCGGGAAGGTAACTGCACAGACTGTTTCATAGAATCCACTCTCTGTCTCTGGTGACTTAACACTGCAAAGATAAAGCTTCTGTACCTCCAGTTTCCCAAAGTTGATGTCCTTCGCCAGCTTGATCACCCCCACATTCCCAAATGGCCGATCATCTTCTGCCTTAGCAAGGGTCATATGATAGGAGGGGCATCGGGAGTTATGATGCAACCAGCCTTTCTGTCTGAATGCCTGCTGAATGGGCGCGTTCAGGGTCTGGATGTCAGACAGAGGCTGGGGAACTAAGTACAGAACCTTCTCAGCAAAATGTTTCAGCTTTGGAGTGAAAGTGACAGTTATGGGCGGTTTGCGGAGTGTCTTCACGATGGTCCGGAGCAGCTCGGCCGCTGCAAACACTTCAGCTGGTCCAGGGAGAACCAGCAGGGACAGGGTGACATGCAGCTTTGCGGGGCTCTGCCAGAGACGTTCCGACTCAGGCAGGTGGGCCAGCACCTTGGCCTGAAGGCGCTGGAAGGCGTGGAGGGCAGCGGGGGAGTCGACCCGAAAGCCAATGAAGTGAGTGGGTCTGCATTTCACCCGCCCTGGTTTCGGTGGCTGGGAAACTGACTTTGGCACCTGGGGCTCTGGACTCAGCTCCTGTGGACCTGGGGGTACTCCGGATGGACCGACCTGAATGAGAAACAGAATTCATTAACCATCTATGCAAAAGGCTCAGAGCAAAGTACTCTGGTACAATGATTCTAGAAGGTTTGCAAATCCACACAAATAATAAATGTGTTTATATGTACACGTGTATATGAATGGCTTTCTTTACCTGCCTATTAGGACATTGTGGGGTTACACCTTCCCATTGCAGGTGCTCTTTCTCTTCTGCTCCATCCCAGTCACTTTTCCATTCTTGCTCTGCGTCACCTTTAATGCCGTTGTCTTTCTGGGAGATTGACAGCTGTTGTGATAAATTCTCTAAAGAGTGCCGCTCACCAGACTCTGGTTCATCTGAGGAGATCTCATTTCCTGTTTGGTGGTTGCCACATGAGGTGCCACCTGGATCTGTGTTCTCCTGCTCCATATTCGGCCATTCTGTGGTATTTTCACAACTCTCTTCATGTTCCCTGTGTGGCATCTGTTGATGTTCTTCAGTTGATGTTGAGTCCAGATTGTTGTCCGCTTGTTGTCTCTTATCTTCTGTTAGAAAGATCATAACATTGAAAAGAATAACTGCTATTTTCATAGGCTGTGCAATATACGTATTATATATAATAATAATAATAATAATAATAATAATAATAATAATGACAATAATAATAAGTACAGTACATCTGCTTCATTGTAAAAAATGCAATAAGTAATAAAAAAAAATAAAAAATAAAGATATGTTCTGTTTTGGAATCGTGCGCTCCAAGAATGGGAAAAACATTGCATGTTCTGTTTCATCTTTTTGATCTCACCTATATCGACCTCTCACCTTGTTGTTGGGCTTTACCACCAAAAGGGGGCATCACAGTTTGTCCTGTTGAGCCAAAGACTCGGTCAGTCCTGTTATCTCGATCCCACACACGCTGCCCCCGGTAGGTGAAGTACTGGATCCTGTGTCTGGGGAGGGCCAGTTCCTCGGAGTAGTCGCAGTCAGACACGGATGTGTCCCACGCAAACTCATCGAATGGCCTCTCTAGCACTCCAAGGAAGCGGTCTATGTGACCCACCACAAAATCAGCAGAGTCTATCGCTGAGTCCCAGCGGATTCTGTTGATAACATCATCAGCTGTGCGCATCCGAGGCTTCTTTACTGGCTCTTCAAAAGAAGGGAAAGAGAGTGCTGAGATGAGAGAGTAGGCCTACAGGAATGTGAACATGCAGAAAGTGAAAACACCACTGCATAGTCTTACCATTGTTCTCTGACTCTTTCACTTTCTTTGGTGACTTGGACATTTTTTTCCTGTTCTTTTTGTTTTTCTCCTCTTTCTCTGAGTCATCCCAACATTCCAGGTCTTCCTCGGGCATCTCAATTGTGTCAGAGGAAGGCATGCTGCAATAAAAGACAGAAGATGGACGTATGGAATACTCTACAACACCTCATTAATGACACTCTCTGCTGTGCAGCCGGGGGGAGAACATGATGATGGTGCTTATCATGCTGGTGATTACTACAGTGCTGCCAAGAGGTGGCCAGGAGGTGGATACAGACCTGTGAGACAAGCGACACCTGTCTCCAAAGTGGCACCTGCCTCGCAGGAAGTGTCGGCAGAGGTTTGCGCCCTCCTCTTCCTGTCTGGCCCAATCTGTCAGTAGGGAAAGATTGGTGAACATAAATTACAAAAATAACTTTCAAGGAAGGTATTTAACCATCTGTATGGCAAAACCATTGCCATTAGCATTAAGGGAGTAAATGTGGGGTATACATATGTCTGTCGCGTTTCTGAAGTACATTGAATGATGATTGTTTTAATCATTAATTTAATTATTAAAACAGGGCCGTGTAACATGGTTACATCTAATGATTAAAACAGGGCCATGTAACATGGTAACATCTAATGATTAAAACAGGGCTCAGAAATTAGGAAACATGGCATTACATTTCATTCTTATGCAGACGATACACAACTATACCTTTCCATAAAACCTGACGAATTGACTCCGTTAGCCAAACTTGACACATGTATAAGAGACATAAAGACATGGATGACAAATAATTTCCTGCTTTTGAACTCCGATAAAACAGAAATCATGGTTTTAGGTCCTAAAAAGATGAGGGATATCCTATCCTCATCACAGGCTACATTTACTGATCTTCGACTATCCTCATCCACAAGTGTTAAAAATCTAGGAGTTACAATTGACCAAGACCTATCACTAAGTAATCACATAAAACAGATTACCAAAACTTCATTTTATCATTTAAGGAACATTTCAAAGATAAGGAAGTCTTTATCCTTACCAGGCGGCTGAGAAATTAATCCATGCTTTTGTCACCTCAAGGATTGATTATTGCAATGCTCTATACGCTGGCTGCAATAACACCTGTCTAAAGAGCTTACAGCTTATACAAAATGCAGCTGCTCGCACACTCACTAGAACTAAAAAATATGAACATATTTCCCCTAGCCTGGCATCTCTACACTGGCTGCCTGTTAAAAGTCACATTGACTTCAAAATATTACTTCTAACATACAAAGCCATTAATGGCCAGGCACCAGAATACATTAAAGATCTCCTAGTCCCATATAACCCACCTAGACCGCTACGATCACAGAATACTGGCCTTCTTGTAATTCCAAGAATCTCAAAAACTACAGTAGGAGGTAGATCTTTCAGCTATCGCGCACCCCTCCTCTGGAATAATCTTCCTTCCTCAATTCGACTAGCAGACACCCTCCCTATTTTTAAGTCTAGACTTAAAACATACCTCTTTACTGCCTCCCATCGTTAGGTATGGTGCGGTGTGGAACTTCACCCACCTCAGGGATTTTTGGAATGGACCACCCTGCTGAGTCCTCGTGTGACTGGCACCCCAGTCGCGCGTGCGATGGTGGTCACTGACCATACCTGCGCTGGTGCCGACTACCCCTCACCATGCCTTAGTTATGCTGCTATAGCATAGTGCTGTCATGGACTTTTCATGTGTCACGCTGTACAACCCCCCCCTCTCCCCTTCTCTCTCTCTCTCAACTCTCCCTCTCTTGCCTATTCTCACTATGATATACTGTAACAATATATAGTACCACTGATTACTTATTGACATTAACCATTTTGATTTTCAGTAATACTAACCCACTCTACATCTCTCATTCTTTCCCCTTACTGTACCTCACTTGTGAGGTAGATCATCACCAGTCATCAACCATCCATGTGTTGGCCCTCCTCTCACCCATCTCACCTGAAGTCCCATCCTCGACTGCCCTATTACTGTCACCCTATCTGGATTCCTGGCCCGTACAGCCTAGTTACCCATCACCTGCCTACGACAATTCTGCCCGGATTCCTGGCCCGTCTGCCGACCCACCACATGCCCCTTGACAACTCCCTTCCCCTGGACAAATCCAACGCTGGACTATTTGAACTTTCTGTCACTAAATCAGGATTAATGAATTATCAAACCAGATACGTAATCATCCCACCTCTTGTAACTTTCAGCTCAAGTGCTTTTTAACACCATGTCTTATTCTCTACACCTGACTATCATATGCATTTGTCATGTATACAGACCTTACTGTCCTGTATTGACCCTAGGCAGATGGGTCAGGCCCTTGAGTCGTGGATCTGCTCAAGGTTTCTTCCTATATGTATCTCTAATTCTAGGGAGTTTTTCCTCGCCGCTGTTACCCATGGGCCTCTCTTTCTTTTCTTTTCTTCCTTTCTTTCCTTTTTCTCTGATTGCCTACAAAGCGCCATGATACATGTGTAATGTTTTGGCGCTCTATAAGCACAATAAATTGAAATTGAAATTGAGGGCTGTGTACCATGGTAACATCTAATGATTAAAAAAGGGCTGTGTACCATGGTAACAGCTAATCATTAAAACAAGGCTGTGTACCATGGTAACATCTAATAATTAAAACAGAGCTGTGTACTATGGCAACGAGAAAAACATAGAGCTGTAGCGCCATCTTGAATATGTGAAATGAAAATGGAATTCCTTATTTAATCTGTCAAGCACGTGAAACAAGCTAAATGGGTGAAACATTATTTTCTATTTTCTATCCAACACTTTTGAGGCCATGGCTGTGGCTAATAATTATTGAGGGCATTACTTGGCTGAAATTTAAGTTCTGTGTGGCTTGCCATGTAATATTAATAACTTCTTGATAAACTTATTCTTCCCTTTGAAGTAATTTCCACATTTGTTGAACATATTCCAAGTCACTACAATGGGTAACTTGTTAAGGCTATTCATTGATCTCTTCTGTAAGCATAGGGTTTGGAGGCTCTGTTGTGTTACTCTGTTGGGTAATCTGGGTAGCATTGTACAGACTTGTGTTTTGTTGTTTGGAGTGGACTCCACTCTGTGATAAAACCTATAAACCAGAACTCAAAAGAATGTTTGAAGTCCTGCATAAGACTTGTATTAATTTTGGTGAGCAAAGACGGTCATCCAGGTCACAGTTTAAAAACAAGATTATTAAGCTTAGGCCTGAAAACCACCTGCAAGAGTGCAATGGGTATTCTGCTTGTTTTAAGGAATCTATGGTTGGCACAGAAACTCATTACATAGGCTAGCGCAGAAAATCTCTCTGGCCACTCACTACTAATAGTACCAGTATTTCGGATCATGACTTTCCCTCTTGAGCCATTGCAAAAATATGCCTTAGGGCCTGTGACTATCCCTCTACACCACACTTCCACAGTGGTGAGGACTGATCTGAGAGGTTGTAATTATTTAGTTTAACCAAATGCTTAATTATTTGTTTAACATGTTTTTTTTTTATCCAAACTGAAAATTACAAACCAGGAACTGACAGGAAGGCCATATGTAGTAGGGGTGTAAGAAAATATTGCAATATTTTATTCGGCAATACTGTTTATCGATTTTCAAAAACAGTATATCGATATTTTTTTAATAGTTTACATGCAAGCACTTTATTTTGTAATTGACATAGGCAGAACTGTACTGTACAGGTTACTGAATTGTTTGTCTAAATCAAACTTGTTTTACTTACATTGTATGCATATGATGGGTGTCTTCTTTATAATATAAGTTTTTCTAAAATTAGACTTAGAAAATCGCAATATATGGCCTTTTGCACAGTTGAATTGTAACACTCATTCTGAAAAGATGCATTCAATCCAAAGTCATGTCTAGTGAGACAGCTCTCTATTTAGGCAGTGAGGCAGCAGGTACAGTAGCTGTCTCACAGCCGGTTAGATGCAACCAAGTGGACTAACATGCCATTTTTTTCTTTTGTTTTATTTTTTTATGGTTTACTTTATATTTGTTAATTTGTTTGTTGTCTCTTTTGTATATCTTGGGGTCACGGGTACACTGGCAATTATGCCGCTCCATCCCGCATCTTTTGTCTTATGTGTCATTTATGTGGTTACCATGGCGCTGTGAATGGCTGCCTTGTTGTCTTTGTGCATTTTGTTTAGTTTTTGTTTGTTTGTTTTTGCTTGTTTGTAAACTCAGTGTCTTGCTATACTTACTGTAGGCCTGCATTTGGTTGTTTCTACCTAACATGTTGTCTATTTATTGTGTTATTGTATTTTATGTATTTTAATTATTGTATGTCATGCACATTGAGACCAAAGCAAATTCCTTGTATGTGAAAACCTACTTGGCAATTATAACTTATACTCCAGTTGTCAATGGAGAAATTATATTGAATTCTTACTTCCGGAATCAGCGGTGGGCGGGACTGTTGAGTTCTATTCGCCCTTCTGTCGGACTGATAGAGGAGAAAATGACAACCCATGTGTTCAATAACAGCTCAGTAGGAGGGAGGAGATATAAAGAAACTTTTGTTTAAAAAAAGATCAGTTTATGTTTACAGAGAAAGTTAATGTGGTAACGGACCCAAAGTTTGAGTTGTCTTACTGGAATGGGAAACCAGAGTTCCCCTCAACTCAGAATTAACAAACTCAGATTTCTAATAAAACCCGCTTTGTGGAATAGTTCTCAGAGCTAGCCTACCACCTGCCCTGTCATTAAAAAAAAAAAATCTAAGCAAATCACCACCCACTTTAGCCTACCCACCAACTGATCGGATGTGTTTACACTCAAACACATAAGACATTCACACATTACCCCCTTCAACAGCTCTTAACTGATTTCAACCAAGTCACTTACCTGCTTCTTTTATTCCATCTTTGTTAACTACTGTTGCATCATCAGACAGAGGATTGGTAGAGTCAGACAGGACTTTGGAGTCAGTCTGTTCTGTCACTAAGGAACTTTCCATGGCCTGATTAACACACAAACAGCCTAGTTGAATATAGAAGAACACATATACATATACTGACACATATATATAGAGAGAGAAGAGGAAGAGTAAGCCTAGGCCTAACCAGCTTAGGCATTTAGCCACAAAAACAAAAAAGAAATAGTCTAAGATAAATGAACATTAGCCTACATATTATTCATCTGAATTTTAACGTATAGGCTGAAGTAGATTTTTCAAAACAAATACTAACCAGTTAGTTGGCTAATTCTCATAGGCTTACTACCGGTAGCTAAACACAAACTTGACTTGGCTGGTCCACCTAAGCAGGAAGAATATCCCATTCATTTACGTCATGTTGCAGGGCACGCCCACTGACATGCTTACAAACACAGAAACGTGGGTTTAAATCGCTTAATTCGAGATAAGTATGTGGCAGTTGTTGATGTTACCGTGTTACATTGTACCATCTACAACAGAGGCATTTTGGCAAGTTACTCGAAGGTGACAGCAGCAGAGAATATCTGATGACAGGCAACAATCAACAGTATTTCAGCATGTTTGACGGTTGACGGCAGCGTCTCCCTTTACTACATGCAGCATTTACTTATGGGAAATGTCGTTTTTGAACCGAACACAGTATCCGAGTGGTATTTACAACAGTAGTGCATTTAAATCCGCTAATGTAATGCATAGAGACTAGCAGGATAACCACTTACAGTTTCTGTGACACTCTTCTTTTGTTCTGCATGTGCTTGACATCAGTGTGAAATCAGGGACGAGTGAGTCACCCGCACGTCCCCAGATCCAAAGCGCGTGACTTCTTAGATCACATGACTAAGAAAGATAGATGAGGAGCTATTCTACACCATGAACACAATAACCTAAATAAGAATAACTGCGCTGATTGTATGATCTGTATTACAGCCGAGGAAGGTAACTTTTGTCACATGTAACTTAACTAATTTATTCGCGAAACAGTGATCAATATGTTAGTCGTTGATCAGAGTTGACAGTCGGACCGAGTGCAGCCTAGGCTATTCTTTTTGTGATGCCCCTAAGCGAATGAGATCATAAACAATAAGTTACCGCGCACTGAGCAGTAAAGGTAAGTGTAGCCGAATTATATCAAAACTTTCATAAGCTCAGAATAACAACGGCCCTGTCAGGCGAATACAATTCGATAAAACATTGCTTCGAACAACTTTGCCATAGACACTAAGTTGGGAAAACAAACAGCACTGCCTAGTGAAAGCCAAAACAAGCCTGGGACAGGGTAGCCTACCAGTCCAGATTTCCTTAATGTCATATTCCCCCCTTGTCATACCCTGATCTAAATTGTGTTGTCTGTCATTCCCCAGATGAATGCCCTTGTCGCACTCTGCCATTTCTGTGAACTCCATGGCCCTCGGACCCTGTTCTGTACTGAGGCCTTGCACCCTCCGTCCCCCTCTCCCCCGCAGCCTGGACAGTCTATTTCAGGAGAGAGGGAAAGGGATGTAGATAGAGAAGGAGAAGGACTCACCATGAGAGCCCACAGCTCCGCCACTCAGAGGGCTGACATGTGTGAGGTGAGTTTTGGAGGAGAGCCACATTGTAACTTGATGTCCTTCACCTCTTGAGTTTGTGGCTAGTTTGCAATTTGCACATAGTTTGAGTTCAGCTGTACAGATTTATTTCCAATTTTAATATTTTACATCTCTCTCTCTCTCTCTCTGTCTGTCTGTCTGGCTGTCTCATTATCAGGGCTGTAGGTCTCTGCCTGCCTCTCACCCTGGCTTTGTGAGTGTGGACAATGAGACTGGCATCCGCTTCCTGAGTCACCAGCACCCTAGGCAACCACAGCTCTTCAGTGTAGTCCGACAAGCCTGTGTGCGGAGTCTCAGCTGTGAGGTGTGTGTGTGTTTGTGTGTTTGTGTGTGTGTGCAGGGAGGGGCAAAAATACACCAAAATGTATTTTAAAATAAAATGTCAAACAAATACCTTAATTTTAAATGTATCAAATTAAACTACAAGACACACTAGTCACACCATGTGTCAAGATACTGAAATACTGTATTTTTGTATTTTCAAAATAATAAAAATCAGTGATGGGCAGTAGCTTACTGCTTGTAGCGAAGCTATTAGCTTAACTACATTTCTCAGTAACTTAGTGGTAGTGTAGCCATTATCTAGCTTTTCAATAGCTTAGCTGTTATTTTGATTATGTAGTGCAGTAGCTTTTTCCAGAGGATTTGTGGAGCTCACAGTAGAACTTCCTTCTGACCACCCATAAAATAAGTTCAGTTCTATTCAATGGATCTGACAGACACGTTTGTCCAACTAAATCTGAGAAGAAACAGACATTGGTCCTTTATTGCACTACATTGTCTGGGAAACATTTAGGCTACTCTATTCAGTGTAAACTTTAAGACAAACTCATTTTTAATGGCAGAGTTGAAGCAACGAGATTGTGCTTGCAAAGATGGTGGTGGTAGAGTCTGGTTTCTACTACATGGTTATAAAATAGGCTGTCAATTTGTTTGTATTAGTTTTGACTTGCACTTGGTAATGATAAACTGACTGGGTAGTCTAATTGTACTACCTAAATGTAGCACCACAATTTCAGCCAAGTTGAATTACACTGGGATAATCAAGAGATGAGAAGGTGAAGCTTTTACAGGCAAAAATCCATCAAACAATGAAGATGTAAACATGCATGCATGCACACACAGTTACATAGTGCTATTGTACTTCAAATATAGTTAAGGAGTTTTGAGGTAGCTTGGAGTTTATCCTGCAAAAAAATGCCCAAATTGAGCATGCCCATGGGCCATATGCGCACTCTCTCAGTACCTGCCTTTTGTTATTACTAGTGCTGGGCCTGTTAAAACATGCCATTTCTGTAGAAAACCCGTAGCCCAATCACATGCCCGCAGGTGTGCCTGCTTTAAAAATAGGATGATAAGGGAAAACACCATTCCAGCTAAACATTCAATAATGAATACTGCATATTATACTGTATTATTATAAGTGCAGTAAGCAGAATTTAGGCATGGCTACATGTGACATTTTTACAGATCAAAATGACTTAAGCCTAACAGCTGTTTTGAGTTAGGGCTATATGTTAATTGTTAAGCTTATTGAATAGCTTATTATTCTTTCATCAATACACTGACACTGATGATTAAGTGGACATGAGACATGCCATAAATCTGCAAACAATCAACAGATCCACTATGCTGACCCACCTGTTACATCTCATAGCTTATACTGTATCAGAGTTGTACTCAAAAAGTCACAGCTGAACTTGTCAAGTGGTACAAACTAATCACCGAACCTATTGAGAGCCACAGAACGTGGGCTTAAACCAACCTAATGCAGTTCTATTACCTTAAAATAACGACTTCAAACTCATAGTACACTGACACAATACAGAGAATGGCATGATCTCTGGCATTGTCAATGTCAATTGTTTGAGTACATAACTATAACATATAGCCCTAACTCAAAAATGCTGGGTGATTTGATTTGATTTTAAGTTCTCAAGAAAAATCTGTTGCCCAGAAAGTCCCAGATCAACACGTGTGTGTGTGTGTGTGTGTGTGTGTGTGTGTGTGTGTGTGTGACTGAGAGAGAATGTGTGTGTGTGTGTGTCTGTGGGGGGGGGGTTACAGTTTCCTGTCTTTAGATATGTATCTCCACATGCCCAACCTAAACACCCTTTTCCTCTTGTTCCTGCAGGTCTGCCCTGGAAGGGAGGGGCCAATCTTCTTCGGTGACGAGCAGCACGGCTTTGTGTTCTCCCACACTTTCTTCATCAAGGACAGCTTGGCAAGGGGATTCCAGCGATGGTACAGCATTGTTATGGTTGCCATGGATCGTATCTACCTCATCAACTCGTGGCCCTTCCTTCTACGTCACCTCCGACTCACCATACAGAGCCTACAGAGCACAGCACTCAAGGCAAGCCATCAAATCTCAGCCACCCACCCATAGTTTATGACGCCTCAAGGGGGCAAAAGTAAGGCTAATGGGGAAGGTGTGACATTGACATGACATGGACCAAAGTGTAGAACTTTTCTTTCATATTTTGGAGAAGAGGGGGATTGTCTCTATATCCTCCACAGAGCTTCTATGTCACGAGTATCAATGCTTGTCTGTGTTATTGGTGTTTATATGCAAGCCACCAAGCCGCTACCTTTGTTAATATCCTAATTTAAGTACAATTGGAGTGCTTTGACCATAGAGATTGACACTTTACAATCATGGTAGGTTTTCTTCATGGGGAGAGTTGGGGGGAGAGTGTACAAGTGTGCTCTCCGTATGACTCGTCTTCAAAAGCTCTACTCTGCTCTTATCAACCTTAGTAATAAAAATTCCATTACTGAAAGCTCTTTTATCTCGGGTCTGGTCCACCCAGAGAATGGTAGTGTGGTGTGGTACGGAAGTCCCCTAAATTTCTGGAATGTGCCGACAGCTGCAAGCAGATTGAATTTTTGTGCCCTCAGTACCTCAAACTGAACTGCTGGAATCGATGGACGTGCGTGACCCTTCATCTCTGTGACCCTGACCTCTAGGTGTTTGACAGCGAGCAGTGTGTGTGCCCTCAGAGGGCCGTGCGGATGAACAGCGCCTTTTCTCCGGCGGTCTTCCCCCACCAGAGGAGTGGGAACGCCGCCCGATCCCTGTCCTCCCTCACACAGCACCCCAACTTGTGGGAGAGCCTCCACTCCTCATTCAGCTGGTGAGTTGTGAACAAGGAAACACGTGCGCTAGTGTGCACATGCCCAAGACATACACAGAGTGACCTGTGGGCTGGCTGTTTGTGCATATCGCTCATGTGAGCGCATAGCACACACACAGGCTTTATTGCATTCTGACAAATAGGACTCACATGAGGTCGTACACAGCAGCTCACACACTCAGTGAGCTTGCTAGACTTTTGGTCTTTAAGTCATCATCATCATCATCATCATCATCACAGACAAGCATTGAACACTGACTCTGACAATAAGCCACATTTGAACCTCCGGCTGTTTTCCTCCAGGTTGCTGAAGGCTTGTGGCAGTCGTCTTACAGAGAAGCTCTTAGAAGGGGCCCCTACAGAAGACACGCTGGTACTCATTGAAAGACAGACAGGTAATTTTCAATAATAAGTACAATGATAATTTATAATGATAATTTATCAAATGTGCACTGTTAAGAAAATAAACAAATATTGAAGGTCAGGATTTTGCCAAGGCCATTGAAATTTTTAAGACCAGCAGCCATGGTCCTGAGGGCTATGCCAGTACTTCACAGAATCAACCGTAGGTACATAACTCTCATGACCAGTGTCATAACATTCATTTCATGTCAGAAGTTGATAAAAGTTGTACCCATGAAATGACAGGACTTAACTTGTCTCCCTGGGTCCCTTTGTGTATTGGAACTGGAGTCAAAAGAATATTAATTATTCCTATCCTGACTTGCCTTTCTTACTAGGGTGAAGAAAGGGCAAATGCCTGTAATAACAGGTTAATTACCTCCTTTTAAATGCAGTAAGGTAGCTGGGTTGGGTTGTGTTCTATAAAAGCATTACTATTGTTTTGCTTTTCTATGAAATACACATATAGAGTATGATCGGTAAAGGTGGATTTAGGATAAAAGCAGGAAACCTAAACATGTTTTTGTTCCTACGACACTGTGAGGTCACTGTTTTCATTCAGTTTATCATTTAAACTACCTGACTTGTGAGGCAGTTACAAAATTGTGATGAGACCTGATGATTTTGAAATTGGACTTCCAAGTCATTTGGTCTGAGGTGGCAATACAGTAATTTCCTGTGTATTAGCCGCATTGTGTATAAGTAGCAGGACAGTGTTTTATGCAAGTTAAAAGAAACAAAATCATATTAATACCATATTAACTGCCCCTGTGTAATTAACCTCATAGCTGAAGACATTTTGCAAAATCAATATATAGGTTGCGGCTAATAATTGGGAAATTACGATATGCAGCCCTAAAAATTGCATATGAACCGAGTCACTCAGACATTGGGATAAAACGTCCAGGAGTGTCCACTGCAGTCTCTTTAAAGATCATTTGAGGAACACTAATGGGCTATCTCCTTAGTCATGTGTTCATGATGCATGCAGTACGGAGAGCTCGGGCCTGGAATGGCTGCAGCAGCCTGATTTACTTAAGGGAAAATTACAATTTAATCTGGTTGAATTACCAGCCAAGTGAACCACTGACCCATATTTTGTTTACCTTCATCCCTTTACAAATGTTAAAATGCTGTGTATATGTAGTTTGTTATTGGGTTATAAGGGTGCATACTGCAGTGTAATTGAATTGATTGTGTCTAGAGTTGTTTTATTGTGGTGGCTGTGTGCACATACAGAATGATCATTCACATCAACAAAAATTTCTGGTTTAACTGAAAAGGATGTGCCCTCTGATCCCAAAGTATCAGCTCATAATTTGTTTATATTGAAAGAACAATGTGTCCACAGAGCAAGAGGAGGAGAGGAGTGTGTGGGAAGGAGCTGAAGGAGGAGGCTCCACTCCTACGCAGTTTGACGACTCCAGGGGGGAAGATCTACCTGGGCCGAAGTTCAAATCCCTTAGACATTTAAGACAGGTACTGTAACAATAAGATTGATGACATGAGTGCACACTCAAGACCTGTCCTGGCTTGAAGCAGCTTCGGCTTGATCTTTGATGACGTACTCATACCCTCATGATATTGTACACCGTGCTTCCCGGGTCTTTATTGCATCTGTTGAAATCTGTTGGAAGTTGGCATTCTCTTCATGAACAGTTGCATGTGACTCCCTATTTTGTCTATCATCAGAGGCATTTCATTTTACAATGTAGCAGAGACCTGGAAAGTCAAGTTGTGAGACACACAAGCAGACTTGCAACAACTTTGTTTGCAGCCGCAGGCTTACTATAGCATGAATCACTCAAGTCTTGACATTTGCTATTGACATAATTGTCTTGCAACATGTGACAACATAAATTGAAATACATGGTTATTTAACAACCACTTTAATTATGTTTATTTCCATTTTCCACAGAGAGTGCATTGGCAAGAGAATGAAACTGATTGCCTGTCCACTAGTTTTCCCCTGAAAATACAGAAAGCTTAGCAAATCCAAGAAGGTGTTGCACATTTGTACATTTGACCCAACCTTTGCAAAGAGCAAGCCTGTGATCTAATGTAGCAATCTAATGTGATCTAAGGCTAAATCATAAATAAATTACCTTTTGACCCTGACCTTTGAGTGTTTTGGTTGTTGTTTTAACAGAGTAAAGAATGCAATTTTTACCTCAATATGTGCCTACCTGACAGCTTTACTGTATTTTATCTTTTAACGCATATGATTGGTCAACAGGTCCTTGGAGGTGCAGAGTTCCGTCAACTGGCCTGGCATGTGCTTATGGGAAATCAGGTGATATGGAGGGGAGGCAATCCAGTCCTCATCCATTCAGCTTTCAGCGTACTCAAGGTCAGCCAATCAGAAGTCTGAAGTCATCATTGCACAATACCACTATTGGTGTTGGATGTCTGTAATTACTTTGGATACAGAAGGATACATAATGTCTCTCAAAGAGCTCTAAGGGAATTCTAAGGTTCTTGCTTGTGAATTCGCCGAATATGTTCTAATGGTCCTCTTCTATCCCAGCAGGCATTGCTCCCTGTGGGCTGTGTGCGCTCTGTACCCTACAGCTCCAAATATGAGGAAGCATATCGATGTAATTTCCTGGGCCTTAGCCCAGATGTCCCCATCCCTGCCCACGTCAGCTCATCAGGTACCTACCTCACTATACCATAACACATTTACATCCATGGGTCTCATCTCTGTGTCTGCTCCATCTATTAATAAATCATACCTCTTTAAGTGTGATCATCTCATTCCCCTGGAATCCCCCAAGAAGTGTTGACTTCTTGTTAGGATAAACACCAGACACTAAAATCTGGTTATGTGGAGGAACATACGTGACAGTGAACATTTACATTACATTACATTTGGCTGACGTATTTTTAACCAAAGCGACTAACAACATGGTAAACAATTCAAGCTTTTTAAAGCAATTCTCTCAATAATTCTAGGACAATTTAAAGGAAAATTCCGGTATTTAGCACTTTGAGTCCCTTTTCTGGTATGTTTTGGATGAACTAGAGTGGTGGACACAGAAATTTTGACGATTGGTCCTGTCTCGACTTTTCTGACTTTTTTTTAATCGCCTTTGACTACTCAGAGTGGCTGCCAACAGGCATACTGCAGCCAGGCTACTCAAACATGTCCTAAAACAACCCTTAACGTTCGTTTTCAAAACTGTGCAACTCACCAAGTGGTTAGTGGTGTTCATTGATTATTAAAAGCAAATATATCGGCGCAATGTATGATTTCCAGCCGTCTTATACTATTGTGGAACTATTTATTCAGACACCTCACAACCGCGTATAAATTTCCGCTCAATATTTGAACCTGAAGCATAGACGGTGGCGCAGTAATATCAACGTGCAATGACTGTATTTCGCTACACTACTTTTTTTGGAACATCAACGAACACCACTAACCACTCGGTAAGTTGCACAGCTTTGAAAACGAACGTTAAGGGTTGTTTTAGGACATGTTTGAGTAGCCTACATTATGCCTGTTGGCAGCCACTCTGGGGTCGAGACAGGACCAATCGTCAAAATTTCGGTGTCCACCACACTAGTTCATCCAAAACAAACCAGAAAAGGGGCTCAAAGTGCTAAATACCGGAATTTTCCTTTAAAAAGGTAGAGTACAATAAGAACCAGAAAATGTAATTTCGAGGAAATTACCAGTGCATGAAAAAGCAAAACATACATTAACATAAAATGCAAAACAAACTTTTATTTGGAAACAGTTGTGGGCAGAGGAAATAGTTGGCAGGAGTCATAGTTGATGACAACCTGACAGTTGAAATGGCTGAACAGTTAAATAGTTGAATAGTTTAAATTGTTAAATTATTTAATAGGAAATTATTGTAGTAAGGACTTTTATTTTGAAACAGTTGTGGGCTGAGGAAACAGTTGGCCGGAGTCATAGTTGCTGACAACTGACAGTTGCAATGGCTGAATAGTTAAATAGTTGAGTAGTTTAAATAGCTAAATTATTTAATAGTGAATTAATAGATGTGCATAGGTAGACAGTTTAATGGATGTTGATAGACAGATAGTTTAATGGATGAAGTAAAGAAAAAGAAGTAAAAGTAAGTGGGGAAGAGAAAAGTGAGCTATCCACAGAGAAAGACACAGAGAGGAGGTTGCATTGAAGTTGCTGCAGTCATTTAGAGCATAGGTGCAGTTGATTGCATTCTAAGTCGTTAACTAGCTCTGTGAGGGGGCCTAGTTGAGCAGCTGTCAGTTGATACAGGTGCAAATCAGTTTGATTAGCCCATTGTGATGTCATAGTGCCAATGCAAAGTCTATGGGGAAAAATAAGCTTGATTTATGTTAATATCTCAAAAAGTATAAAGTTTACAAAAACGAAAAATACATTCCTCAAGTGTCCTTTTCAAGACCTACGTTACGAAGTTTAAACATAGAAACTATGTTAAACAGTTGAAGCGAAATTAGACGAAGAAGAAGACTTCGGATAACAGAACAGTGCATTTTCATGCACTGTAATAAGTGCATCAGTGAGTGCTGTTTTTAAACAGTCCAGTGTCAGTTCTAGTTAGGTGATAAGTGCTAGGATCAGCCAAGGAAACATAAAAAGGAGAAACTTCTATGTCCCCACAGGGCCTCTGAAAGGCATACAACTTTAAAACAGGATTGTTTTGTTGATTTATCATTTATAAGCTAAGGTTACATGTAAATCCTGATGTTTCTCAGCAGTTACACAACCCCTGGGCAGTGTTGACCCATAGGTCAAACAACATGTGCTGCGTAAGGCCGGTTTCTCCGGGGCCACTCTGAGTTCTCATGTGTAACCCAACTTTAGCAAGGAAAATGAACATTTCTAATTCCCTTCTCAGCACCATTTGATCAATTACAAATGATATGATTGCCGTGATATTGTGAGTTGCATTTCTCCAGAGTTTTGTGTGCTGGTGGATGTGGCGAATGCCGACAGAGGGTCCCTATATCCGGTGGTGTGTGATGATGACATCCTCTCGCTGTACCAGTTCAATATCAGCAGTGCCAACATGCAGCCTACTGACAGAGGTACACATGCAACCATGAACACACAACACAGATGCACACCTACAGAAAAGGAACCGTATCTGGGTGACAAAGGGTTGGACTACGTTGCACACTTTTTTGCACACTTTTTTTTAGTTTTAGTGCTTTTTTTAGTACCCAGTGTGACAAAAGTTGAAATAGAAGGACACATAAATACTTCTAAATATGTTGTGTAACATTTTTATTCCCCCACAAACCTTCCCTCATTCTCCCTGGTCTTCTTTGATTTATCTCTCTCTCTCTCTCTCTCCCTCTCTCTCTCAGGGCCTGCCCTGTTGAATAAGATTGAAGCAGCTCTGTCCAACGAAAACCTCTCTGTAGACGTTGTGTCCCACTGCTTGCTGTGTCTGAAGGAGGAATGGATGAAGTGAGTGTGTTTCACCATCCCTGCCAAATGCATCCCAGCCAATATTCTGTCTTCTGGAAATATTCTGTCAATTATACAATGCTTAATGAATCTTTCATGGGAACATATTGCTTAATCTGTTATATTTATCAAGACCCCACCAGCATTGTTGTGCTTTCTTCCCCTTTTGGCTCATCTCCCTTATGTCTGTTAACTATCAACCCCCATTAGTCTCTCTCCCTGCTCCTTGAGCTGCACCTCTCGACCCCCATTTTTTTCTCCAAGATCACTCTCTGCCCCTCCCCCAGCTCTCCCTGTTCCTCTCCACATTACACTTCCTTTAAAACTTTTTTCACCTCTAACCTGGTTTCTTCTCTTTCTCTCTCTCTCTTTGTTTCACTCTTACCTGATGTTCGCTTGCTTGCTAACGTTTTGTCTCTGTCTGCATTTCAGCAAAGTGAAAGTGCTGTTCAAGTTCTCCAAGGTGGACGGTCGAGGCCGTGAGGATACTCAGAAAGTGCTGGCCCTGTTGGGAGCCACGGGTCCTGGAGAAGAGGACAATGTGCGTTTACTTAAGTTCTGGATGACCGGACTAAGCAAAACTTACAAGAGCCATCTGATGACTGCTGTCAGAGGAGGGGAGAGGACTCCTAGTCAGTAGAGAGAGAGACAGAGAGAGAGAGAATGAGAAAGAGAGAGAGAGAGACACTCAAATCTAACAATTGATCACAGTTGGGGGTGCTGTGGTGCCAATTAGCAAAGCTGAACAATTTGTTTTGTTCAGAGTTTGTTTGAGAAAGACGTAGAGGACAACAGTTAAGAACAACAGAAAATGCGGAAAGGGGAGACAACAAAACTGAGTGGATAAACTGTTTTTATATGTTTAATGAGAGTTTAACAAAAATCTACATGTTTTCTGTTTCGTTGTGTATTGTAAGTTTTTGTCTGAATAACATTGTTGATTACTACTGAAAGGGAATGCTAACTAAAACAGCTATTTTATTCACATGTTTATTACTAAATTATTTTACTCCCGTGAGAGTGAATAAGAGTAAAACTGTAGAGACTGTGCCTATACAATTAAATGGCAAAAATGATGCCCCTTTGTACTAGCTGTTATTACATGCCCTTTTTGTTCTTCTGCTGTGTCAGCAACACTGTCTTACAGGGGGTAATTCTGATCGGTGGAAATGGAGAGTTTTATGTTCTTTTTTAGGCGGCTCTATACGTCTGTTACAATGTCTGGCAGTAAGCCAAACATGGAGCGTAATCCAGCAATAGTGAAATGTCTTGCGTAAGGTGACTGTTCTTAACTGCTATTTATAATAAAAAGATCAACTCTGAAAACCCCTGTAACGAATTCAATGTTGTAAAAATATGCTACCACTGCACCAGACAAAAATAATAGCCTAGTTTTATGTACGGATTGTTTTTATAGTTAAACCCAATAAATTGAGGATAACCTATATTAACATCCATATGAGCATAATATATTCTCTATGGAATTCATAATTTGTAAAAAGTCCTAATTTACTATTAAATTATGTTTTTAAGATTGTGATCAGCTTTTTGTCATGTTTGACATTTAGTTAAAAATAGCTTTTATTATCACCCGGAATCAAAATAGGGAATAATATGCTGAATTAAAAGCTATTGCTTCTGAATTGGTCCTTTCAACAATAACACTGGGTACTGATGGCCCTATGACTATGCAATAATTTATTTCCACATAAAAATCCCATGACATTCCTGATAACAAACCAGGAAGACGATGAGTCATTGGATAGAGGGAGACGGCGACAGACAGAATGCTTTCAGGGTAAAATTAAAAACACACGGCCAAAGTGCATGACTAAGCCTCTTCCAGGCTTGGACGGTGTGTGTGTGTGTGAGAGGGGGGGGGGGGAGAGAGTGTGTGTGCTAATAATGAGGGTTGTAGGAGGGGCTCAGACTTAAAGAGCGCTGCTGGAAAGAGATCTGACTTAGTGAGGACTTTCACTTTGCGCACGCAAGTTGCCTTGAAACCAAGTCAAGATCTTCATGGACTATGCAAAGTATACCAGGTTACGTTCCTGCTTATTAAGCCGTGTGGCCAGCAACAGTGCAAGAAGACTTGATTCAATTTGAAGGCTCTGAGAAAGAAAACAGGGTGGGAGGCATTCGAGAGAGAAGGGAAAGGAGAATGTGTGTGAGAGAAAAAGGAAAACAGAAAGAGAAAGGTCCTGCTGCAGCGGGACCCCTTCATGTCCTTTCAGTCCTGGAGTGAGGAAAGTCCACACAGGCTTGGAAAGCCCCCTGAGTTACAAGAAGTACCAGGAGCTGTCATTTGGACCGGGCAGAAGAAAGTGTGTGTGTGGCCTTGACAGACCTGTAGAAGGAGCACAGCTCTGCGCTCACACACATTTACATCAAGGAAACCACTGAAAGGAAACCTGCGGCTGTCTATTAGTTCAGACGGAGTCTGCTGTTCTTGCACAAAACTGAAGGACTCAACCCATAGACATGGAGCATAGCCCATATATCAGTAGATAAAAGAATGTCACCAACAGGTAAGTGGTATTGTTTTGACTAGATAGAATTGAACTGAATCCAACCTAGTATTTTGTGACCTATATCTGAAAGATGTAAATACTGCTTGATTTTATACAAAACAGCATGGTGACCTATTTTCAAGGCTTGGTAAATAAAAAGCTGTTAAAAGAGTCATTGTGTATCACCCAACTCTCTCTGTCTTCCTTTCAGTGCTTCTACTTTTATCCACACTGATAGTTCGAGTATATGGGTGCCAAGACCCTGACCCTATAGAGTCAGAGGTCAGAAGTTTACTGAAGGACATCAAAGCAAACCAACCTACTGAATTTGTAAGTTCATTTTAAGTAAATTATGAAAGATTTTTGTACACCATTTTTGTTAACGTAGGCTATAGCCTACCGTCACTAAAACAATTGCAGGTGTCGTCAGGTAGACAATTGATATTCGTCGCCAACTGCGCCTACACGCGGTTAAGTAATGCTGCATTTGACATTTGCGATTTCTTTGCAGCGACACGTTTTCCCAACCAACTATTATGTTTCACACCGCTATAACACGAGTCTGCTCTGCAACGACAAACCGGTAAGGCTCACTATTGTTTGCGCAATGGCTGCTTTGTTTAGCTATAATCTATCTATTAATTGCTGCAGATACTTAAAATTAGCCTACAGTGTTTTCCTTTAGCATAACTCGCTGACAATTAGCCTAGGCTACTGTACATTCTCCTGAGTATAATAATATATTTTGTTATTTCAAATTACAATGGCCCTCACTCACACAATCTCTCTGTTTCTCTCTCACCATGTGTGAACTACCAGTGCTGTGTATACCCTGCTGCATTTCTTCTATGTGATTCCTGGTCCCGGCTGCTTAAACACCTTCATGAAGAGAATTACAGATATAAGTTCATAGATCATCTAATAAAAGTCCTGAAAAAGATTACTGAAGGGGTATGTAATTTTTTTTTTACTTTGTGTGTGTGTGTGTGTGGGGGGGGCTACTGTTCTACTCATACACTAATCACATCACTCATTTCCAGGTGATAAGATTGTGTAAATATCGCACCAACTTCCTGGGAATAGTTCTGTCAGTCACCTTAATAGTCAGAAAATGACAATTACATTTCCTCAATGCGAATTAAAAATGTCAAACATTTAAAAAAAAAAAAAATGTGTGTAAAGTCTTACTCTTACTTCCTCAGAAAATCCAGGAAATGCCAGATCTCTCCATCTTCCCACTGGTGCCCTCCTCCCCCGATGAGCTGCTTTCCTTCACTGCTGCTGTTCTTTCGAGGTGGGAGGAACTCGAATGCCCATCCAGTGTGAGTGGCTGTATGTTCCCCACAGCAGCCCCTGACCAGGAAGACGAAGAAGAAGAGGACATGGTGGTGTTGAAAGGAAACGAGGGGAACGCTGGCAGCCGACCTTTACATGATCTCGAGAGAGAGGGGGAGAGAGGTAGGAGATGGAGCATTACAGCAGCTCCAACCAACGTCGGAGCTGCTCTGTTTCACTTCCCCGGACATGTCCTATGGAGTCTCTTCCTTCTCTGGATTGCACTGGATTTGTAGAACGCTTAAACAAGTTGTATGTCTGTCTCTTTATGTGCACATAAAATGCAAAAATGCTTTTAAAGCAAAAATATGGCGAGTTTGTTACTCTTCGATAGGCAAAAGGGCCTTTTCTCACAATGACTGTCAATCTTTGCTATTTCATCCATCAACTAATACCATTTCATCTATGCCAGTCTGTTGATGTGATTTTCAAGACTTTGGGGCAAATCGGAAAAGACAGATATTATGCCATCAAAGACCACTTCAAGTAACTACATACACAACACCATGTAATAAGCCATATTAAATATTTTCCATGTTGGATGTATGATATCTGTTGTGAAATGTTACAGTAAGCTTACTTTTGACCACCAACAGAAACAGAAAAGCCTTTTTGAGGACTTTTGTTATTGCTTATTATTTTGTTTACAAATCTGAAGCATTGTAGCCAATACATAATGTTTTGAATTTTGGTTATTTGTTTTTAATAAAAGCACACAAAATGTACCCTGTGAATGTTTGTATATATACCATGTAAATAAAAATGGGGAACAGATTACCTTCATCAGAGCACTTATTGTATTGTATTGTACAGACATTACTACAGAAAATGTGTATGATGACAGAATGACAGAATATATAGGCCTAATATCATTTAATGCCATTTGAGAGCATATTAGAGATAAACATAATTCATATTTTTAAATGAAGTGACCTGTTCACGATGCAGCCTTGTTATCTCATGGGGCAGTGTGTGCTATGGTCCCTGGTGGACATGATTCACAGAGATGGGACAACAACATGACTACCAACACTATCTCTTTGTTCCATCCACTGCCTCACCCTGCATTTCACAATGCAGCTGCAAGAGCGGGAGCACTCAGGAATGTGACCAGACAAATGGAATACTTTTTCCCCTGCAACTCACTCTGTACAGCCTATATAGGCACTGTCACCCCCGAAGGGAAAAAAATAGTGTAGTGCTTGGGTCTTTTTTTTTAAAAAATATCACAGCAGTATTCTGAGAAGACCGGCCCAGTTTGAAGTCGCCTTTGCTTCTTATCTTTGGATGTTTGTGTAACAAAATGTATAGTTAAAGACTTTCACAGACATTCCAATTATTGTAGCCGAGATCTAAAACCTTTTAATCTGGTTGCTTTCATTGTACAACTGTTAACACCAGGTGGCTTTTGTGCTGTAAACCGTTGAAAAACAACTGCCATTTCCCATCTTATTTAGATATGGCTGGCTTTATGGCCTGCTGTTTACCATGGAACGGAATGCAGGAAATAAGGGCCAGTGTGCTGCCGAGACCAGTCCTCTCAGGGACAGAAGAAGCTTTCGTGTCACTTAGTCTGAGTAATAAGACCCTTACAAAAAATAACTGCAGTACAGTGCAGTACAATCAATAAAGTATCTATCTATCTATCTATCTATATATATATATATATATATATATATATATGTATATATATATATATAATATTTTCATGTCCAAAATATTGCATTTCTGCAGTAAAGTATAGTACTATGTAGTGCAATGCAGTTTTTTCATGTCCAAAATATTGCATTTCCTGCATAAGAACTGCATAATTCCTATTCAGAAAACACTTGAAGTAGTGAAGTTATTTTATGTAAGGAGAGGTTTGCATGTATGTATCAGAACATCCTAGAACATACGTATTTGCGACCAATGGCAATCACAGTAGATAATGCCTGACCCTTACTGTCAGATCTAAGGCCTTCTCCAAATGGTGAAAAGACAAAGGTGAAAACAGTGTGGTCTTTGGTTTCAAGGATAAATTATTGGTGCGTTTAGGGTCACTAGTTTGTTTGTATAGGGGCTCTATCGTGTCTTTTGATGAGATGACAGGCAGACATCATTCTCTCTATTCTGTTTCTCTCTAGCTCTAAGCGTTCTATACAACTCTAGCATATGTCAATCCCAATCCCTAGATGGGGGATTTCCAGTTCTGAGGCCAGGGTTTTCCCAACTTTCTTTGGCAGGTGACCCTATTTTGATGTCACAAAACGTTGGCGACCCCAATCATCCCCAACATCTCTGTTGTGCAGTCGAGAGTGGTACTTTGAACCCAGTATCTCAGGTGACCCCAATTGAATTTCAAGCGACTCCAAGGTCTCAGGCAGTTGGGGCTGTAGATCATTTCAGATTAAAATGAAAAAATAGCATGCCTGTTAAACCATTTCATCTTTATATTTCTTCAAAACCGTTCGTTCCTTTCAAAAGAATGTACTATTCAGTTTGAAACATCTCCCAGACTTTGATTTTGTAATTATTCCGCAGTACAGTTCCCATTTAGCCTACCAAATGGTGCCGATTTGGCACAAGGGGTCAGTAGAGTTCACGCAAGCATGCACGGCTGGTAACCACGTGACAAACCGTGGAAGTTCCATGCGTTGCGTTCTCTCAAAATGTCCGCGCCCGAGGAAGACACGTTTCCTTGCGAAGATGGAGATGTTGAAGCTATGGAAGCAAGTGGCAGCGACGAGGACGAAATGGATGAAGAAAGGGAAGATGGAACAGGAGAAGCCAAAGTGTATGTTCCCGGTTTGCAGCCGCTACAACCCGGAGAAGAGCTAGAAATGGATCGATCAGCTTATCACATGTATCACGAATGCCAGACAGGTTTGTTGATATACAACTTTTGGTGGTGATGGACAGACAGTGGTGGTGATAGTGATTTTCAGGCTGAGTTTCCATTGCCTGTCAGTGGGAATATGATATGTTTCAGTTTGAGCCCATTCACAGTCAAAATCAGATTATTTTCGCACTGTCTGTTAATCTAACTAAGCATGAGGTTTGCTAACCTCAAGCTTGCTAGCTATACCCCGCATTCTCTTTACTGGCAAACACGCTTTCCTGAACAGATGTGACGATTAACATAGGAATGCATCTGACGATTTTTGGCAGCGCTCAAAACATTAATCTGCCCACAAATTCCTCCATAGTTGACAGCTCGAATCATCTGTAAATGCCCCAGTGAGCATTCCTCTGCCTGGTTGGGAAGCAATTAAGAGACAACTTTGTTACTATCATTTGCATTTCAGAATAAGTATGACATGTTGTGTGCATTGTAGTGCAATTGATTCCATGATCCCGATGTGCACACTAGAAATGAATTCCAGCTGGTTTCAAGTTGTTTGTTTGTTTTGCTGTTGGGATTTGTAGATCAGTTCGTAGGCTAATTATATATTTTTTTTTGTCTGCAGGAGCACCTTGTCTAAGTTTTGATGTTTTGAGAGATGAAGAAGGAGATGGAAGGGAAGAGTTTCCACTTTCAATGCTTCTCTGTGCTGGAACACAGGCTGACACTGCGCTCAGCAACAGGTATGGATCCACCTTTTTTTTTTTTTTTTTTTTTTTCAGATGGTATGATACGTTTAAGTTCACCATACGATTTTCTCACAATTTTTATTTACAGAATAAGCTGCACACACATTATGACTGAAAAGTATTCGTTCAGCCCGCAGCAGCATGCCAGCAATGGATAGGTACTTTTCGCAAGTCACTGATAATGAAGTTAATATGAAGTTATTATGACCGCCGCGCAGCGAAGCGTGTAACCCCACATGGATAGCATGGAACCATCGTTTTTCGTTTTGATCTGTAGCCCCCCCGCTGGACTGCACCCCCCAAAGGAGGGTAGGGCAGACACCGTTTTCTGTGAATATCTCGAGAACCGTAAGGTTTAGGAGGACTATTTTTTTTGTATGTTGATCTCAAGGGGCCATGTCAACCCATTCCATAACCACTCATTTCATGTATAGCGCCACCTAGTTAAACACAAAAAAGTAAAAATGAGGTGTAATCGCATATCTGTGACCTAACATGGTCAAAACTGCACGACATTGGAAGTGTAGGATCATTATGACACCCTCTGAATGCACGCCAAGTTTCGTGGAATTCCATTCATGCAACACAATAAATTAATTTATGATACTATACACCAACTGGCCTGTAGGTGGCCGGAGACAGTTTTCTGTGAATATCTCGAGAACCGTAGGGCCTAGGAGGTCCACCTTTTTTTGTATGTTGGTCTTAAGGGGGCATGTCAACCCATCCCATTACCACTTATTTCATGTATAGCGCCACCTAGTTAAAAATTAAAAAGCAAAAAATTAGGTGTTTTCGTCACAATATCTCTGGCTGACATGGTCAAAACTGCTAAAATTGAAAGTGTAGGATCATTATGACACCCTCGAATGCATGCCAAGTTTTGTGAACTTTTGTTCATGGGGGGCCTTACAATAAAATAATTCATGTGTACATTTAGTGACCGTACACCAACAAGGATTCCCGGGACACTGAAAGACCAGGGTACACGAAACTTGGTGGGCATATAACCCCACATGGATAGCATGGAACCATCGTTTTTCGTTTTGATCTGTAGCCCCCGCTGGACTGGACCCCAAAGGAGGGTAGGGCAGACACAGTTTTCTGTGAATATCTTGAGAACCGTAGGGTTTAGGAGGACCAATTTTTTTGTATGTTGATCTCAAGGGGCCATGTCAACCCATTCCATAACCACTCATTTCATGTATAGCGCCACCTAGTTAAACACAAAAAGTAAAAATGAGGTGTAATTGAAGGTATCTGTGACCTAACATGGTCAAAACTGCACAAAATTGGAAGTGTAGGATCATTATGACACCCTCTGAATGCACGCCAAGTTTTGTGGAATTCCATTCATGCAACACAATAAATTAATTTATGATACTATACACCAACTGGCCTGTAGGTGGCGGAGACAGTTTTCTGTGAATATCTCGAGAACCGTGGGGCCTAGGGAGGTCCACCTTTTTTTGTATGTTGGTCTTAAGGGGCATGTCAACCCATCCCATTACCACTTATTTCATGTATAAGCCACCTAGTTAAAAATTAAAAAGCAAAAAAATTAGGTGTTTTCGTCACAATATCTCTGGCTGACATGGTCAAAACTGCAACCGAAATTGAAAGTGTAGGATCATTATGACACCCTCCGAATGCATGCCAAGTTTTGTGAACTTTTTGTTCATGGGGGCCTTACAATAAAATAATTCATGTGTACATTTAGTGACCATTACACCAACAAGGATTCGGGACACTGAAAGACCAGGGTACCGCGAAACTTGGTGGGCATATAACCCCACATGGATAGCATGGAACCATCGTTTTTCGTTTTTGATCTGTAGCCCCCGCTGTACTGGATCCCCGAAAGGAGGGTAGGGCAGACACAGTTTTCTGTGAATATCTTGAGAACCGTAGGGCCTAGGATGACCAATTTTTTCCGTATGTTTGCCTCCAGGGGTCATGTTAACCCATTCCATGTGCACACATGTGCATAAACAGATACACACACACACACACATACATTCACAGTAATCATACGGATGACACATACTCACACAGTAGACATATGTACGCATGCACGCACACACACACACACACACACACACACACACACCCACACACATAAACATAAACGTGTACACGCACACATGCACACAATTCAAGAATTTCTCAGAATTATGAACAGGCAAGATGGGGGTGGGGTTGTATAAAATGAATTTTACATGTGAAATCTATGAACTAATCATGTTTTGGTACTTGTTGTCTAGCAGATACCAGTGAGAATTGAGTGTGGATAATGCAATTTAGTGAGACAGTTAGAATCATATAGGCCTTTCAGCGTGATTTATTTTTGTGGAAAAAATGTGCTGGACTGGGCGGCGGTCATATTTTGTACCGCTCTGCGGTACATCTAGTTTTATTGAAATCCATTTGATCTATTTGGTTTATTCTTGGTGCATATGTCTTTACATAGAATATCATGTATTATCAAAGTGAAATGGTTGATGGCAGACATCAATGGCTTGAGCTACAGTATACAGGAGTTCACGTTCCGGAGACTGACTAGAAGTCAGAAGAGGTGTCACGATTTCGATTTTAAGTCGAAATCAATCGAAATTACATCTCAATCTTGAACTTCGAACTCAAAGGTAGAATCGACGATGTAGCCTCACCGTAATGTCACGTCCAGTATGTATGCCAAGACACAAAAACACACATACGTGTTAAACTGCAGCGTCAACACTCCTCTAACTTAATGCTGCAGCCAATTAAAAAAAAAAAAAATAAATCAACCGACCGAAATCTAAGCCCCTCTTGCTACTCTGAAATCATCGGTGTGGAAGTATTTTGTTGTTCATTTACATCAATTAACACTAACTTACTCAGGTTAGCAAATATAAAGATGATCTAGTTACAGTCCAAAATTACTTTAAGGCATAAAATGCACATTGATGAGTGCTCGTTCTGTCTGAACAACCAGAAGGCAAAGAAGTATTGTTGCTCTCAGATGACGTTTTTTTTAGTCCAGGTGTGTTAGAACCAATATTGTGAGGAGACTATGAGTGGTTCGCACTCTAGTTTGAACAACCAACCAACAACTGAACACATACTGACATTTGATGTCGAACAAGTGAAGTCAAAAGCAGATTACGCCTTAATCTCTTAAAAAATTGCATCATGATTGATTTTTTTTTTTATCTCGACTGGTTGTAATCTTCACACATTCGTATTGATTTTTAACCGATTCACAGTGCATCATGACATCCCTAGTGTATGTTTTTCCTCTGTATTTCATGGCTGGTGGATAAAGGGAGAGGATCTTCCTTAAAGCTGCAGTTGGCAAGTCTGACAGATTGAGGGGACCTAGCCAAAATTTTGAACTCTCATGCCCCTCCCTCACTACCACCGGGCACCCTCTCATCGAGTTTGTGCTTGTCAGTGCGCACCAGACTGTGATTGACAGTCAGATCTCACACAGCCCTGCTCTGATTGGACAAGAAGAACCGGGAGCTGTGGATTTATGCAAAACAAATAACAGGCTCTAGGTGGAGGTAGAAGTGCGGGTTTTTTTCTAAAACCGGCTGATTTATGTTGTTCTGTCGGAGCATAGTGTCGATTTCAGTGAATATGATCAAAAAAATCTTGCCAACTGCAGCTTTAAATGTCCACTCAAAGCAGGTTTCCTTTTTTCCTGTTTCCAGACTCATTGTCATGCGGATGTACAACCTGTACGGAACACAGAAGGCCAAGGAAGGGGAGGGCAGCAGTGATGAAGAGAGTGATGAAGATGATGAAGAGGATGAGGACAAGAAGCCACAGATGGAACTGGCCATGATGCCACATTATGGAGGCATCAACAGAGTTCGAGTGAGTGCTGACATCTCTGTTTGGTCTTCTCAGGAAAAGCTTGTTTGCTGTCTCTGTCCTCTGGTGACACTTTTGCCATTTTCAACCAGGTGACTAAGCGAGGGGAGCAGTCACTGGCTGCCGTCTGGTCTGAGAAAGGTCAGGTGGAGATCTTTGACCTCCGACCTCAGTGTGAGGCCGTCCACAGCTCTGCAGCCATGGCTGCGTTCATAAAACAGCAGAAGGAGGCCACACCTCTCTTCAGTTTCTCGGGCCACATGACCGAGGGCTTTGCCATCGACTGGTCACCCAAAGTGCCGGGTGAGTGCCTGTCTATTCCCCATCCATCTGTGAAGTCGTGCAGATTCAGCCGAAACATGAATGGGGCGCGTGCTTCTGCAAGCGTTCAATGGCACTTCTGTTCTGTATCAAAGGGCGCCTGATCAGCGGCGACTGCAAAAAGAACATTCATGTCTGGGAGCCACGGGAGGATGGCGCGTCTTGGCAGATCGACCAGCGGCCGTTCAGCTCTCACACGAAATCTGTGGAGGACCTCCAGTGGTCGCCCACAGAGGCTACGGTAAGCTTGCCCATGGGGTTCACCCAGAGGTCAATCCTATACATGAGGGGTTTCAAGGGCTTCTCCAGAACATTGCAGAAATTCTGGAAAAAGTGAGAATGGGCCCACACACACATTTGATTTCTTTATTTGAATCCGCCAATCAAATTTTTTACAGAAAGGATTCAAATATTCTCCGAGATGACACAGCTTTGACATTCAAGGGTACAAAAAGCATCGCTTACGCCACACAGCAAGACTGCCTATCACAGCTGATATGGAGCAGAATTTTGCCAGCTGTTTAGACTTTCCTTTTTGTAGCCCTGCCAGTCTCAGTCCACTAACAGTCAGTTTGTGGACATGTCCCAGACTGCCAAATATCAATGCCACAAACTTACATGCATAGTGTAGGTCACTGATCTTTGCAAGGAGGGGTTGGTATTTAGTCATTTTTTCAAAAAAAGTCTATGTCCATATACAGATCATAAACACAACCTATTTCCAGGACTAGCACCTCCTTTCTATCTGTATCCACAAGCACAACATCAGGGGTGTTACGGATGTTACAAAACACATCATCAGAGCTGTTGAACCAGTCTGGTATTACGCGTCAGTGTTTATACATAGGCATATTTTTTTTAAATATCTTGAACAGAACTGGCAATGAGATCAAATAGTAAAAGGTTAATAAATATTGTTCAGTAGATCTGTTAGCTTTTTGCATCTGCAAAGTGTTTGCATGTTTTGAAAGAGTGATGTGATGGAACATGTTGTTATTTATGAAGGAATTTGGGCTTTGGTGACACACTTTTGTAAGTGTAAAAATGCAAATGATTCCCGTGACCTATTCCTTTCCCACCTCCAAGGTTTTTGCTTCCTGCTCTGTGGATCAGTCTATCCGTGTGTGGGACACCAGGGCTCCTCCTAACTCCATGCTCTCAGCAAATGAGGCACACTCTTCAGATGTCAACGTCATCAGTTGGAACCGAACTGAGCCCTTCTTGGTTTCAGGAGGGGATGATGGACATCTGAAAGTATGGGACCTGAGACAGTTCCAGGTAGGGACCTGTGCAAAGGCTCCTGCACCCTAGCACTGACAGAAGTGTGACACACTCTGCTCTCTGACATGGCATTGCTTTGTTTTAAATGCAACTCCGCGCACCATGGCCGAACCCTTTCACTGCCACCGTGTAGATTGTGAGTCAGGTCTATTTATGTTGGCACCACTCAATAAAATCCATTGTTTACCGAATGCTACATTGCGGCGCTCTTGTGCGTGGGCAAGTGACGGAAAGCGTCGCATGTGATGTGTGATGAGCTTAAGTGTGCTTTCACAACTGGCTTGTTTGGAGCAGTTGAATCGGAACGTGAAGCGCTCCCTCCCAAAGGTTGGTTCATTTGGGTTTACGTAGCACAGCAATTGCCCTCTGTTTTGGAACAAAGCAAATGGACAAAGATTGCCTAGCGGGGGTGATCTCTAAAGCAGTTTGTTATGTTTGTAGCGTCTTTCAAAATTGAAGCAACAATCTGAATAATGTGAGTAATATAATGGTTTCTGTAGTTTTGTGTAAAAGTTTTACATGGTTATATAATGGTTTCTTGTGTACAAGTTTTACATGTTGTTGTGTGAGTATATATCCAACCCAGGCACAAGCTCAAAATTTGTATCGATTCAGCTTGTGGTGCTAAACAAAATGGGTATGAAACCGCCCTAACAGTAATACTGATGTACCCCTAGTCACTAATTTTTCAAGGATGTTTCTCCAATACCATGTCCAGCAATGTAATAGTCCTATTTGAAATAAGACAAGCCAAGACATAAATATAACAGTTTGCCCTGTTATATGCAAAACATTTTAGCAGGAGGTTTTTGCTCTCGCCCTGCTGCCGTTACATCTGGGATGACCTCTCTCCCTGACATCCAAGACTATGGGAACTCGATTCCATCAGTACTATACCCACAACAAGTATAGTGCATGCTGCAGCATGTAGGCAATGTCAGTTTCAGGTGTGCCCCTATTTGGCAAATGAAATATGTGAAAATTGTCTTATCATGCTACATTGTTTGTTTTTTTCCAACCTGTTTGTTCTTCACTTTCTGCAATGCCTCAGTCTTTCCTCCTCATATCTAGTGTAATCTTCCCTCAATTCTTTCTTTCCTTTGCTGATGTTTGTTGCGAATTCTCATATCATCTGTTTGTTTTTCCCCTTCACTCCACACTCCGTGTTCCAGAGTGGCCGACCTGTCGCTACGTTCAAACAGCACAGTGCCCCCATTACCTCAGTGGAATGGAACCCCGTCGACTCAAGTGTTTACGCCGCCTCTGGGGCAGACGACGTGGTCAGCCAATGGGATCTCTCTGTGGAGTCATGTGACGTGGGAGCACGTGCAGAGGGGGTGAAGGATCTGCCACCACAGCTGCTGTTCCTGCACCAGGGTCAGTCTGAAGTGAAGGAGATTCACTGGCACCCACAGATACCCGGGGCCCTCGTCTCCACAGCACTGTCAGGCTTCAATGTGTTCAGGACTATCTCTGTGTGAGAGGCTGTGTCTGTCTATGTATGCATGCACAAGTGGGCAAGATGAAAAGTGTGTGTGTGTGTGTGTGTGTGTGTGTGTGTGAGAGAGACTCATTATGTGTTCCTCGTCTTTCCCTTGTATGGCTTACTTTGTGCAGTTACTGTTAACCTTACATCATTGGTTGGTTTTATTTCATTTATTCATCATGAAATCCGCTTTAAACCCTTGGACTGTCCCCACAACAGCTGATTTTTTTTGTACAGTTCATGTGCAAAATATAATGTATATCTATGTATACTGTAATAAATTTTTCACTCTTGTCTCAAAGCAACGCAATGTAAGATTGTATTTATCCCTTGATGTCAATTTTCAATATACTGGGTATACAATTCAGTGTCACAGTGTAGGGCTGGTTAGCACCAAACCTTATCTCAATTGAAATTGAGGCTCTCCGGCTACAGGGCTAGTGGACAACAGTGCACATTGGAAAAGAACTCTACAGGGGATTAACCAATGTGTCAACATTTGAAGAGAAGGGTCATGTTCCTACATGGTATACCAATGTTAAATACACATTGCAATAGCAGGCATTCTGGGCGCGCAGTGACATTAACAAGGATGCCATTCTCCCCATTAGAAGTCAGCGTACCATCAAAATGAGCCAGAAGTTATTTTAAGGTAAACACCTTAAGTGTCTGCCATGTATCACAATGTGGCATACAGTTGGCATCAATTCACACTTGCTTTTTTTTCACATGCAGTGGTGTTACACTAAATGCACTGAACCAAGGACTTAACAACCAAAGCATGACAGAGAATGAAAGTGGTTCCCCAAATGTATCCTGTGTGTGAGTAATGATGCCGTTTTTACAACAAATCACTTCCTTGACAAAGCTCAAGAACACAAACTGTCGTAGTGAAAAGTGTAAGTTCTTATTGAAGTTAAGTTATTGTAATTGACGTTGGCATTCCTTCCTGCCCTCAAACAGACATGTGTGGAGTTGGAAACTAGCCCGTCCACACACAATAGACATACAGATCTTGTGTTGTCTTCACTGGGTATAGTAAGTTTCTAATAATAGTCCCTGGACCTGCACATAACATCATACAGTCACTGACAAAAGTATTGGCAGGGGTGTCAATACTTTTGTCAGTGACTGTACATTGCTACACAAATATGGAATGAATAAGATGTCCTTAAAGACTCACTAAGTATTGACTAACCCCTAAAAACCTGTCCCTCAAAATTGCATACTTGGCACTTGGCAACTACGCTGTTACATCATTTAGCATGCACAAAGCTCTGACGCACTCCCAGCCATAGAACACAGGATGAATCCCCACAAGTTACCGATACCACCTTTTCTAGAGTTACTGCAGTTCCAAGTTGGAAATACTCAGGCTTGACTGCTTATTTTTCTTTTGATTTGGGATGATACATAGGTCAGCTTTTTTTAGCAATGTTGCTGGGTAACCACAACCGGTTCCGTGGGTTCAGGATGATCAAGATAATTGCCTAATTAAAGTTCTCCAGAAAAAAATTGGGAAAATTACCCAACAATTACATTGCTCAAAAAGTTGCCTATTATGTATCATCAGCTTTAGAATGTGAATACTTGAAAGATAGACTAACAGCCAAATGAAACATTGGGAAAGATGTTAAATGATGTCGATCATTATTTCTTTTCCATTTTTAGTGTGGTGATTGGAGATGGGACAATTGAATTGGACTCTTTAAAAAAATAAATAAATAAATAAAATATATATATATATATATATGTATTTACATTTCCTATAACATCGTATATATTGTGCATGGATATGGTTGGAGAGACTTTCCATATTACAAATAACAAATCCGCTCCTGGACCTGAAGCCTTGACAGCTGCCTCACCAGCTTCGGAAACCACAAAAATCCAGGATCCTGTCGAATTATTATCAATGATGTCATCCAGCACTAATCCAGCAGGGCCCAAGAGAGCTCAAGATACTCTTTTAGAGTTAAAATCCTCTAACAAATCAGGGACTTAGCACAAATATGCAGAGTTTCATTCTTATTGGATAGTCATAAGAAAAGAGGAAACTAAATCGAGTTGTAGAATATGAAGAAACCGCTTTCTTGATTAGATATGGACCTAGCATATTTCACAGAAGGCTGTCTCAATCGTTTGTGAGTCAATCTGAGGTACATCTAAGGTATGTGTTGTGATTTGCCATTGGATCCATTTTCAGCTCCCTTGTTGTCATACTCAAAACAATTTGGTATAACGTTTTTATAAAACTCACTATTATGTCTGTGTGACTTTCAGAAAATGAAGCCGTATCTTAAAACATTATGCATGGATACAGTTATTTTAACCATAGTGTAGGAGTTTTCTCAATTTCACAATGCAACCATCCATTCATCACAATTGTCTCACCAATGGCCACCTTACTGTTTGTAGACTGTTATTTTAGGTTAAGTGTCAAAACCACTGAGGAAATGGCACTGCTCAGCCAGCAGTCAGAGACTGGATTTGTCTTTACGCTTGAATGAAAGGCGTATAACTTCATAATAACAAATACTATCATACATTTCGCTTTAAGTGCCATTTCAACTGACATATCAAAGATTTTAGAACCATTACGATGAGTGGTGCTTCAGTACATACAAACACACATTAAACTGCAAATGCACACATTAAACTGCAAACTGAAATGGATATGAAAACAAATGGTTATGGCTATGAAGCAAGAAAGATTTATTTATGTAACCAGCGAATCTTAGATCACAAGTTTAGGTAAGTTATCAAGAATATAGCTTTAGACAAAAACAAGACTTGCCATTGATACAGATTTAGAGAAAACAGCCTCACCATTTAGCCAATATAACAGATCTGGAAAAAAAATTAAATAACATTTTATATTAACATTGTTACCAACGCCCTGATCTGACTTCACACTATGACCCCTGGCTAAACAGTCTTAAAAAATGGCTAATCTTTAAACATGTACAGATTTTGGGGGGAGTTTGCAGACATACAAAAGCCTCTGTACAGCTTGACACTACATTCACATAAAAGTGATGATTCAGGATAGAACACAATGATCGCTTTCAGAGCCAATACATACCAGAGTGTTCAATTGTGTAAACCGTTCAGTTTCCAAAATGATATGTACTGCTCTCTAAACAAGGTTTGACCTAAAAATAACTTTTCAGTACAATTAAAACATATTTCACCCATGAAGGTCATGTTTTGAAGAAGACAAAGTAAGTCACAAGGAATGTACACAGGTTTATCTTAGTGCCCCAAAGGTTTGTCCCAAGAGCATTCCAGCATTCACAAGAGAGAATTCCTGCTATTATGTGAAAGTTTCAACCTCCGCGTCCATCTTTTAAATGGTGGACTCTGTCACATCACACACTTTATACAATATACCAAGGCCACTTTCAGTACAAAAATAGAAAGTATGGGAGTACACAAACTAAAAACAACAGCTTTCAAGGCACCAATATAGAATACTATAAAACTATACATGTTTATTATGTGTTTTCTGTTCTTTAGTATTTAAGACTAACCTTTGGTTTAAATGCTATGACTATAATACTATTAAGGTATCTTTATTGGTTGGAATGGTTTTAATTGTGTTACACGTGCATTTTCCACTGAGCATTGATAATGAAACTTCCAGTTCACTGAAAGAAGCTAAAGTGCCCAAAAACTGCCCTCTGAGAAATTGTACTGTTTCACAATTTTCAAAAAAAAAAAACAGCTGGTAGTTTTGTATTCATATCTCCTCATAAGAGAACTAAGAACAGCTGTTGTATCTAATGTTTAGCTAATGGAATGACCTGAACATAAAAATGTATCTGGTTTGTTTAGATGCAGTCTGTGTTTATGGAGAGACTGGTTTGTAAACTTAGTGTGACTATGATTCTTAAGTGTTATTGCTGCGATGTCAGAGAACTTTCAACTAAGCTTTGGTTAAATCTCCCTTTCTTGCAATGTGTTGATCAGACAAGTTTACTGTACATGATTGACAACCCACCAGAGACCCTCTTCTATCTCCTCTCTGATTAGATGCTAACTTTTCACTCCTACAGTCCAATTTCATCATCAAACTCATCCTCAAATGTGTAGCCACGCTGTCCGTCGACCCCTCCTTCCTCTTCCGAATCTGTCTCTGAGTGCTGCTCGCTTTCCCTCCTTCTGTCCAATGGAGCGACTCCCTCATATTCGGAACTGAGAGACGAGGTGGAACTCGGTGGGGAATCAGCTCTGTGATTGGCCGGCTCTACTTCTCCAGACACCATGGCAGCTATCTCAGGCTCCACTTCTGTGGGGCTGGGGCACTCCGTCTCCTCGCCCTCCACCCCCTGGCTGTCTCCTTTAACCAACTGGTCAACGATCTCCTCTCTCTTCTCGCTGAACCTCACTTTGGGCTTGAGGCCTTTGGCCTTCCATCCATTACCGTCGCTCAACTGATCCAGACCCCTCTCTCCATTTTCTTCCCCATTTGCACCTTCCATCCTTTTCTTCTCGTTCACCTCGTTCTTTGAACTCACAGTAGAATCCTCTACGGGCATTTCCATTTCCAGGGTGCCACGGCTGGGACTGAAGACCTCCTTTTCTTCTGCATCCTTGTCTGTAGTCCAATTGGAGTCCAAACTCAACCCATCCATCACACCCAGAACATCCCCTAAGATGGAGGGCCCCAAATCCAGGTCCAGATCAAATGAGGACACAGACTCTGAGTGCTGTAACTCATTCAACTTAGATGAATCTGGGGTGTTAAAATTACCATCGGATGAGTCATGGTTCAGAAATGCCTCTGAGTCGGTTGGCTCTGTAGATCCTGGAGCTGAGTTGGAAGAGTCTGCTGAGGAGCTGCCTTGGGTGGCCAGGAAGGAAGTATCTCCAAAGGCATCGCCACCCCGACCAATGTGCATGGTGTGGCGGAAATCCCCAAGTGGGGCGGATATCATTGTGGGGTCCAAGCGCCCCCTTGAAGACTTATGGAGAGGCATGGTAGCTGTGTCCATAAGAGAAGGGGAGAGAAGGATAAGTTGATTATCATTTGATAGCTAAAGTCAAATATTTTACATGAGGTAGGCCTGTAGGATACATGTTTTCAGTTCAGAGGAGTTCAGATTACATTCATAACATATTGTAGGCTGACAGCTCATAAACCATACAGATGAAAAACACGATAGAAGTGTTGCGCAAGAAGTGTGAGAAACGAATTGCGCTGTTCGCCGCCCATGCTGCCATGCTCAGACTTGTAAGTGAAACATATGCATGCAACGCAAGCACATACTTCTGAATCCTCTCTCCCAAGGGTGAATAGCGCATGAGCGTCTACAGTTTCAAGTGAACTATGAAAGGGATCCTCAGTCTGTCGTTATAAAATAAAACGATGCATTAATGTTTTATTAAATCAGTGATAACCTGGTAAATCAGTAGGAGTGTGGTTTCAATAAAGCACAGGGAAATGAGGGTTCTTAACTGCCAGGGTCTGTCAAAACTTTCGAATTTTTATTTTTATTTTTTTACTTTTTCTGCTGTAATGCTTTCTTTAGACAGAAGTTATCGTGTAAGACCTACAAGACCTGAATACAACAAAACTAGCCTGCAGACTAACTTCGCCATTTTAGCGAGCCTTTGGCTACCTGAAAGAATCAACAGCTGGAAACATAATCGTATCTCGGAGACAACAACTGGAGTAGCCAAACTAACTCAGAAAGTGATAGGCTACTATTTTCTTTTCCAAATAGCCTTAAACTACTTCCAGCTGCCAACATGTTAATTGCGCAGTGGAGTTGACTGTTTTAGAAAATACGCAAACCTTATTTACAAACATATCGTGTTTTTTTTTTTGTTTTTTTTTACTTGGACTAAATTAAGGAAACAATCCTTATTCGAATATTCCCTCTTCCATAACCGCCCATGTCTTATCTATACGAATCGGCCACATTTTACAGACTGTCCCATCGAATAGACAGCAGTCGAAAATGAAATATTGTAAGAAGTTGACCTCTTTGGCCAACTTTGAGATAGGAATGTCTCAAAAGCCGAATTTTAAAGAAACTTACTTTTCTGTGTTTATGTTTGTGATTCGCTTCCGCCCTCCACTCTATCCTTTTCATCTGGCCTTCTCACCCTATCTTTTCGTTCTTTTCTCGCTCTTTCCAAGCGTCGTTTGCTCCTTTCTAATATTTCTTTTTCTCCCACTGGGATGGGCAAGGAAGTGACGCGCCTTTACTAGGGAGTGAGGGAAAGAGCACTACGTAGGCTAGGCTACGAGCGCGGACAACAGATGTTGATGAATAGCTACAATAGGCCTACGGTAAATTAACTGGAGTTATTAAGCCTATAACAGAGTTGTATTTTTGTGAAACTGAACCCATTGCAGAATTGTTAATGCTTCAGAAAGAAGTCTAGCCACACTTTTCTGTTACACTAAAAAAATAATGTGTAGCCTACTGCTTTTAATTGCAGGAGTGCAAACGTCAATGTTTGTCAACATTGTTTTCGTGTTCAACTGGGTAGGCCTATGCTACACTGTTATTATTTTTAAATTAATCAAACAAATATTCTTACTTCATTATTAGCGCATATTTCAGCAGCACCCATGCATGACTTCATCCTGCTTTCTATTCAATTGGCATGAGTCATCAGGAAACTGTTGACGCATACCGGTGACCTCAGAAAATGATAAAGGATGGAAATGGGTCAATTCCACTGAGGCTCAGAACCCAGATGCCTGGGAAAGGGTCAGTTAGTTGGCTGGCTACAAAAAGAATGATCTGAATTGGAATGATAAAATAAAAGAGCTTTCTGAAAAAGAATGCTGTGTAGACTTGATCTCACCAAGACAGAAAGTGAACATTTAGTATTCCTAAGCCCCCCTCTCATCTCTTTTAGCCTACCTATACACACACACATTCACTATTCTCTCTGTTTTTGTTCATTCTCTTGTATATTTCTGCAGTGAATATTTCCCCTACATGCCATCTGTACACTTTAGTTGAAGGAATTTGTAACATATAGGCTACATCCTGGAAGTGGGTTTACAGCTGTGAGAGTTTGGACAGGAAATAGGCTGATGTGGGGATTGGGGGTGGGGACAAAAAACTAGTGTGTGTGGTATGTGTGTGTGTGTGTGTGTGTGACCCTCTGTTTCAACCATACATTAAATATGTGGATAAAAACAAAGAAACAGAGAAAGGAGTTGTGTATTATTTTTGATTTAATACAAAAAGCACATAAGGGCTCAGATATAAAGTACTTGTCATGCTCAGTGCAAGTTTCTTGCAATGCTTATAGGATTCTAGTCAGATGACTTTGACCACAAGGGGGAGACATACTTGTTTTCTTTTTCCTGCATAGATCATACATTTATATCAGAGTTGTCAGTATCAGATTTTATTCAGCAAGTACCTCCCTTATACTTACACATGCAAGGAATTAGGTTCTGGCTATTGGTGCCCCTCTAACAATATAGTCAACATATAATTACAAGTGTGATGTGGAAGGCAAGTGCAACATAATGTGGATTGTGCATGATGTGTGTGCAGGTAGGCCTACTTGTGGATTATATGAAGCCAAGTGTAAACTGTCCAATAACCAAGTTTGGCATACTGGTCAGCTATTCCTAAAGGTGATCACCTTAGGAGAAAAGCTGTTCCTGTGCATGGTTGCTCTGGTAAAAGAGGTTCTGCAGAAAGGAGTTGAACAATGTTGTGGCCAGTGTGTGTGGAATCTTCAATGATGATCCCTGTCCACTTCCTACCTCTTCCTACATGTCCAAAGAGATGGACAGAGGAGTTTTTTTTCTTCTGCTTTCCTTACTGTACGGTAGCCTGGAAAATCCAGACCCTGGTAATCTAGAAAGATTAAGGATCTGGCCACGAACAATGTAATGGCCCAACTTGAGGGGCGGCACCAAGCATGCATTTGAAAATCTCACTGCACGCAATTGGATAACACTAGACCAATGTTGACTGACCTCCAACGTTGCAGCGCTGTCGTCATCGGTTTAGCTTGCCTCTGGCCCGCCTATATCAGATACGCCGATTTGATTGATTCCCCGGGATGCAAGGGGTAAAAGTAATGTGCATCATAGCCAGAGTGTCTGCACAGGAAAAATTCAATGACAGAAGTGAAGCATTGGATCAACAGCTCTCGTGATATTTAGTGGGAAGGACGATTTCAAAGTTTCAACCCTGCAAAATCAAAAAGTTGCCCTCACCTAAAGGGTTAATAACAACAATAATACCAGTGCCCAAGAAAAGTTCTGTTTCTTGCCTACGACTACCGGCCCATCACCTTAACATCTGTGGTGATGAAGTGCCTGGAGAGACTGATTGCAGCTTACATCAACACACACCTGTAATTGGCTATTTGATTTTCTGACGGGCAGACCCAAGCTGTAAGGATAGGCAAAGCACTCTCATCCACCTTAGTGCTCAGGACCGGGGCCCTGTCATCCACCTGTCTCAGTCCTTTACTTTACAGCCTGTTTACACATGACTGCGTCGCTATCCATAACTCAAATTCCATCATAAAGTTTGCAGATGACACTACTCTGGTTGGCCTCATAAGCAACAATGACGAGACGGCCTACAGAAAGGAAGTAGCAAACCTTACCCTGTGGTGCCATGATAACAACCTCTTCCTTAATGTCAATAAGACTAAGGAAATCATTGTTGACTTTAGGAAGGCCAGATCACACTCCTATTACCATCAACGGAGCATCTGTAGAGATTGTTGATAGCTTCAGATTTCTAGGCGTTAACATCTCAGACACTTTAACATGGTCACTAAACACCAAGTGCACCCTCAAGAAGGCACAACAACGCCTTTATTTTCTGAGACGTCTTAAAAAGTTTGGCCTAAGTACCAGAGCACTTGAGAACTTCTACCGATGCACCATTGAGAGCGTTCTTTCTTTTTGCATCACAGTGTGGTACGGGAACACAACCTCCCAAGACCGCAAACAATTGCAAAGAGTTGTCAGGTCAGCAGCCAGGATTATTGACACTAACGTACCTGATCTCCACGACATTTACACTTCCCGCTGCAAGAGGAAAGCTGATTGCATTATTAAAGACCCCAATCATCCCGCTCATGCTCTGTTCTCTCTCCAGCTCACTCTCTCTTCTCTCTGCTTCCCTCTGGCAAGCGCTTCCGGAGCACCACCCACACTACACTATTCAGAGACAGATTTTTCCTACAAGCTGTCAGAATCCTAAATGTATGTCCCATGTCCATGAGGTTTTATTTATGCTATTGAGCATGCAAGTATAGTGGTTGTGTGTGTCGGTGTACGTATATATATAGATATTTATGGCTGTACATATTGTGTGCATGTTTGGAGTTTGGCTATGTGTGGTAGTCCTTTTCCAACTTCCTTTATTTAAGGTCCCCTCTATGCCCCCCATGTGTTACCCCTCCTTCCACTAATGCAACTTTGGCACAAGAATTTCGCTATCGTCTACTGCAAAGTATACGCGACAATAAAACTTTAACTTGAAACTTAATGACTTTCAAATATGTGTCGTGTGTGTGGTCCAGTTAAGAGGACACTTATTTTAGTTTTCCCCAGTAGGCCTAGGCCACTAAACCAGTGAGAAGTTGCTTTGCCCAGCGCCTATAACGAATGACGAAGCACAATCTAAATTTAGGACGTTAGATACTTAAAGTATCTTACCAATAGTTATTTTTGCTTTGTCGCGTAAAAACATTTAATTTAAATTGGAACAAAAAATGGTTCTAGCAATAATTCTAGAACCACCGATAGGAACGCCCACAGTCATCCTGGATACAGTGATCTCGAAACCCCTCGTCACGTTTAGCAACCATTTTGTTCATAGTGCCGTTCTCTCGAAGCTGAAAGCTAGGTCTCTGTGTTTACGTCCAGAAAACGACCGAGGAGATGGCATAATTCAAATAACTTACTGAGAAGATAATATATGTGAATTCGATATAACAGTACATTTCGGTTACCTCGACGAATCCAGATACAAGCTGTCTTAAGCGTAGATTGTTTTCTCGTGATATTTTTAGGTTGTCAGACTGAAAAATCCCAACTGCTAAGTTTAGCAGGCTAACGTTAGTTAGCTAACTTGCTAGTGGCGAAATGGCGGCGAATACAACGCAGTCTGCGCCTCCAGCTAACTGGTATGACGCCTCTGTTTTTGTTCCTATTGATGGCATGTAGTTATATTTGTGTAAAACGAACCACTGTAATGTCCAATCAACACAGCATGTAATAGTTAAATGGTAGTTGATAGATAAAATGCCATTAAATTAGCTAGCGTTAACGTTAGCTAGCTTACGTACAAGGAGTTTGAAATGTTAATCGACAGTGTTGAACTCGGGGCTGCTAACTTAAGGCTTATGTAACATTCATTTTAACGTGTTGCTCTGACTGAAGTGTGCATATACCGAGTAATTACATCATAAGTAAACTAGCCAGGTTTCAGAGTCTAACGTTTGCTACTTAAAATTAATTTACGTTCAACAATACCGAAAAACTAGTGCTGTTTGCTAATGCTAGCGTGCTAAAGAATTTGTGCCACAGAAATATGTTGTTTTGTAAATGGCTAGTCAGTTAGCATTACTGGTTGGGGTTGCGTTACGTCGATGTTGACCTTATTTAGTGTACTTTACCCTGGTCATGTGGTATTTTCTTATTTTGACACATTTACAGTACACAGTGCAATAAAACACCTGCACAGCAAGATATGCGAAATTGTTTACAACGAAGTCATTGTTATAACGTTAACTTTTATTGACGTTAGGTCCATATCGATACATTTCTATTAGAATCTGTCTGTCACCCGAGTTAGAAATATTGTAACGTTAACGTTAGGTTACATCTAATGTAATGTAACAGCTCATAGTTGGCGACTTTACAGGGGCACCGTCTCTGATACACTTTTACGTTAACTAGTATATCTGACAGATTTGACTTGACAGGACAAGCCACAGGCCTGTCTGCCAATTGTGTCAAATTCTTTGGCAGTATCATGATGATAAAGACATTTCCAATAAAGAGTTCATTCCAGCATATTCCAAAACATCCCATGGTCGTTAGGTCATCAAAATTCCATGAATACCTCACCAGTTTAGTTTGTACTACAGATCTCAGCTTGGCCCCCTCAAAACATTTTAAAGACAATACAACCTGGCTGGAAACCAAAATAAAGATAGATAGATAGATAGATACTTTATTTATCCTCAAGGGGAAATTCAAGAAAATGATGTGAAATTAGCATAGTTAAATACCCAGTTTGCGTCACCATCAAATTTATTTCCACCTATGTCTAATGTTCGAGATATTGATATTGCTTTTTCAGTTAGTACAAGGCCTGGGATTACTTGGATGGGTAGATGTGTATAAACCTTGTTTCTCTCCTCTGTTTAGGCCATTTGCTGGTGCCCCAGGCACAGATCCCCCTGTACATGAGAATCCAGAGTGGGAAAAGGCCAGACAGGCCCTTGCCTCCATCAGCAAGAGTCAGAACACAACTAAAACCTCGCAGGCTAACTCCACCAACACACAGGTGAGAAAATCACTGTTTTGGTGACTTTTGTAATATTTTGTGTGGTTTATCTTGGTTTGTTTAATTTTCTCATAGTTCCTATATTTAAACGGTGAATGTGAATCACAGGGCTGACTTTTGTGATATGTTTTGTGGGTGTTTTAGGCCGGGCAGTATATGATGGGAACTGATTCGGCTGGACTTCGACCTCCACAACAGCAGCAGCAGCAGCAACAACAACAGTATTTCCAGTGGTACCCACAACAACCGAACCAGCAGTATGGGTATGGTTCATATCCATACAACTACTACTACCATCCTGTTCCTCCAGTAAGTCCGGTAAGTGTGTGCTAAATGTGTAGTAAAATCGGATAATTAAAGGAGAATTCCTGCAATTATTCACATAGATCTGTTTCTCGAGGTCACTGAGTACTGTCAGTACCAAAACAAACCCCGAAAGGAAGTTTTTCACTAGCTCGATTTGCTGCAGCCAACAGCTAGAGCTACAGTGATACACTTTGGGGCCATGTTTATTTTATTATGTTCGGTGACCTCGAGAAATAGAGATCTATGTGAAAAATCGCCGGAATTCTACTTTAATCTGGCCTTAGTCTCTTCCAAAAAGGTAGAAACTCAGGGTGCCTGTGCAGCTTTACTACTTTAGCATGAGACCTTGCATCGTTTACACATCACTCAGGGGCCAGCTGATTATTAAAACACCACGGCTGTTTAGGCTACACATATCAGCCATTCACCTGTGCAGCAATTTTTGCTGCTAATTTTGTTTACTTCTCCAACTGCCTATTACTATTGGCGATTTCCAATTGGCGGCGCTAACATTTCATGTCACAGTTAATGAATTAATAGCCTAATGTTATCCCTGAGTAGCCTAGTTGACAAGCAGCTAACCAACCCATCTGTGTTCTAAAATCAGTTTGCCAGCTAAGGCTCTTGCATGCTGTTAACAACTGATAACTTTGCCTGTTTAAAGAGTTTTTTTTTTATCTCTGCGATTGACTTTGTTGTGATAAGAACAAACCAGTTCATTTGCATGCATGAGTTTTGAACTTAATTTGTCCTGTGGTGTTGATAACCTTCAGTGAACATCAAGCTGAACTGTCATTTACATGTATTTAAGGCCTACTAAGGGGGCACAGGTTTTTTTTGAGGGGGCATGATGAGCACAGGATGATAATTATTACATGTTTACAAGGCTGGAAGTTCAACTGATTGAAGTAGCTAAATAAAATGTCATTCATATCAATTCATGCACCACCTAATGTCGTCATAACTTGGCCTCTAGGAAATAACAGTTTATGTTTAATTGATCTAAAAATGTGTTGTTTATACTATAGAATGATTTATTGTTTGTCTTTGTTAAATAATACCGAAGATAAAAAGCTTATAAAATAATCGCATATTAAATCACAATATTGGTGAAAACAAGTCTCCTAGTGGGTAGTCTGTACATTCAAAGAACTGGATATATAAAGACTGTTAGATTGCAGATCTAAGCTGATTTTTCAGATTCAGAACTGTGTGTGAAATGGTTGTGCTTTCTTTCCTCAGTATGCTGCAGCCGGTTATCCTCAGGGTCAGTATAGTGTTCCTGGGGCGTACCAGCCACCCAGCACCCCAACAGGACAGGTAACAGTTATTCTTTGGCATCATTTGTTTTTTACTGGTTGTTGTAGTGGACGATTTGAAAGTTCACATGCTCACTGTATTAGTGAAGAATTAATTAACTGCTTAATTTTTTAAAATTTCCTCCTACTGGTCAAGCCTCCTGCCATGTCTATGATGGAGGACCAGTCCTCCAGTTACCCCTCCCAGCCACAGGCCCCTCCCACCTCCGCCCCTCTGCCGCCCCCTCAAAGCCCCACCACCTCAGAGCAGCCCCCTCCCCCTCCACCCCCTCCCGTTCCCCCTCCCCCCAACTCCCAGTACCCTCCACCCCCCTCCCAGACCCCTTACAGTCCCAATGGAGCCATGCCCTACCAAGGGAACTACAACCACAACCAGCCTCGCTATGGCCAGGGCTACCAGGGTCAGGGCTACCAGGCCTCCCAAGCCAACACACAGCAGCAGGGTCCCCAATCAGGGCCATACGGTGGCACAGGGCGGGGCGAAGGAGCCAAGAAGCCCAACAATGTTAACAATGCCAATAAAGGAGGACAGCCAATGTGGCAGCGAATGAAACGTAAGTACTGCCATCATGTTAAAGATAATATCTTGAATATAAGGAACTATAAAATGCAAAGCATTCTGTGAGTTCTCTCCTGTGTGGTTTTATGGTAAATATAGCCTAGGCTTATTCTGATACTAGTTTGACCTTAGTTGGTGTGAAAAGAATGACTTGATTGCTGGGTTTCAGTCTCTTGTGTGCTGTGGCTGTAACATTTCCTCTCTGTCGTCTGCAGAGGCTCCTGGAGCGGTTGGAATGAAGTTCAACATTCCAAAACGCCCATACGTAATGACCAATCAGAGCTTTCCAATAGGCGAGCAGGCCTCGGCAGTGGCTGCCGCCACTGCAACTACGGTTGCGTCAGTCTCTACTGCGGTCACGGCCACAACAGCCGGAGGTGTCCAGAAAGGGTGGGTGAACATGGAAGCTTGTCTTGGCTGTAATGAGATAGGGAGTGGTGTTTTGGATTTCATTCCACTTGAAGGAGTAAAGGCAAGCAGAGACCGTTTATCAGGCCTAGACTGCAATCATGTTCACTGTTGACAGGCAAAGCTCTAAACAAGAGCAAGCATTTTGCGATAATATCGTGATATGTTGAAATGCTACTAACAGTCCAAGCTTTGTTTTGATATCGAAACGGTGCACATTGTCCTGTCATAACCTTTGATCTTGTACAATGTGTCATACTGCTTAAGCAGATATTCCCTTGCTTTGATGTAAAGTGACCAGAGAGTTTGATGTTATCTGGACAATCTTCAGTTTATGAGGTCTATTCGGTCACATAGCTGTTAGAGAATGTTAGTTAGAGCAGCTTCTGTAACTACTACTCCATTCCCTCTACAGGCCTCAGGACTGGCCCCAGGCCATGAAGGAGTACGTGCAGCGCTGCTTCACCGCCTGCGAGTCCGAGGACGACAAGGACCGCACTGAGAAAGTGCTGAAGGAGGTGCTGCAGGGTCGCCTGCAGGACGGCTCCGCCTACACCATTGACTGGACCAGAGAGCCGTTGCCAGAGTGAGTCCCATCCCGACTCTGGCTCCACTCCTTCATAGTTCTGCGGCATTTTTTTATGTTATTTTGGTTCTTGTGGTGTTTTACTTTTGGGTTTTGAATCTGTGTATTTGATTATTATGTTGTCTTCTCTCTTCTAACCTAAGTGTTGGATTGTCTGTGTGTGTCTGGCAGGTTGAAGGCCAAGCAGTCCCGATGGGAGGCGGTGCCCCCTCAGCGAAACCAGGACATGTCCTTGGGCAGAGGTGGAGCCACGCGGGGCCGTGGTGGCGGAGGCCGCCTGGGACACTACAGGAACGTGTTCACCCAGCGAAGCCCCTCGTCCAGCTCCTCGCGCTCCTCCTCCCGATCCCCCTCCCCCTCACACAGCCGCCATCGCGACCGGGACCGACGCAGACGCAGGTGAGACTGAGGACCAGAGAATCCCTAGGACCGCCAGGTGCAGTCAGTTAAGCTTAATAGCCTAGCGGATGGCCAGAGAGTGCACATACACTGTATGATTGGCTTTGTGGTTTAAAGAAAGACCACTTCATCATGTCTGTGATTGTGAATCTTTGTAATCATTTTAGTTTTTAAGCACAGGTCATTTGCATTGCCATGGGGAAATTTACAGACAGTGTCAGATAAGCTACCTAATTACAAGTGTTCTGTATTGTGACGGGGACATCGACACATTCAGTGAATCTGGCACGCTCTCCCCTCAGTGACTCCGATTCCCAGTCCGACAGCAGCTTCTCCAGTGACCGGCCACAGATCTCCCGTCGGAACCAGAAAGGTGGGCGAGGTCGCGGTAATGATCGGGATCGGGGCCGCGGTGGCGGAAGAGGAAGAGGAGGGAGAGCCAACAGAGGAAGGAGGTAAGAACAGCCAAAGCTATATACTGAAGCCATGTTGGATGTTTGAGTCATAGCTTTAATGGAATCACAGAGTTTGTGTGGTATAAAATATAATAGCACTGGGATTCCCTTCCCAGGAACGCCGAGGACTCTGGTATGGGAATGGGTAAGAAGCGGAAAGGCGGTAATGCTGGTCTGGATTTCCACGACCCCATGCGGGAGGCCAAGAAGCAGAGCCGCGCGGCACGCTTCCACACCAAGCTGCGCACAGAGCCGCTGGTGCTGAACATTAACGCCATTGATCTGCCCAACGCCACCCAGGAGGGCCTCAGCTGGGAGGACTGCCCCATCGTGGGTACCTGCCAGGACATCACCAAAAACTACCTGCGCCTCACCTGTGCCCCAGACCCCTCCACCGTCAGACCGGTGTCGGTAAGTCTTGGAACACTTCATAGCCAACCTCAGTCTAGTTTATTAGGTGGTATGTTATGGATTAGCCATAGACAGCTATGATGTCTGTAAAACAGTATTTACTGTTGAATGAGTGATGAATGATGTGTTTTTTGGGGTTGGTGGTGTGCTTGAGCTTGTGGAATATAAAGAAGCACAAGTGTTGGACTTCAAATCAGTGCTCTTGTCACTACTACTATTTTTTAAAATTTTGTTTTAAAAGATTAAGTATGTCATCCTTTCTTTGTAAAGATGGTTTTGTTTTCCTCTGAAGGTTCTGAGGAAGTCTCTGATTGCAGTAAAAGCCCACTGGAAGAATAAACAGGATTACCAGTACGCCTGCGAACAGATGAAATCCATCCGGCAGGACCTCACAGTGAGTCCCTTGTTACACAAAGCCATCATCCGTCTATTACAATCCCAAGTCCCATAATGCACCTCCTCATGTCTGACTCATTTTCCTGTCTGCCTGTAGGTTCAGGGTGTGAGAACGGACTTCACTGTAGAGGTCTACGAAACCCACGCTCGCATCGCCCTTGAGAAGGTAGGACTGCCCAGAAACCAACTCTGTCAGGCTAGGAAGCATCAGGCAAATGGAACACAGGGGCCGTGAGTCATTTTGAGGGGGAGACACTAATGTGTGTGCTGTTTTTCGTCATCAGGGTGACCACGAGGAGTTCAACCAGTGCCAGACACAGCTGAAGGCCCTGTACAAGGACTGCCCTTCAGAGAATGTGGGCGAGTTCACAGCTTACCGCCTCATCTACTACATCTTTACCAAAAACTCTGGAGGTCAGTTTGCCTTTTACTTTTGTGGCTTTCTATTTATTTCCTTATCTTAGAGGGGCTTGTGCTTACAGTTGCTGGAAAGGTTAATGGAACAGCTGTGTTTTTTTCTAGCAAGCAGTTTGTTAATGGAGTGCCTTGGTAACTTCATTGTAGATAAACCTCATACAGAACAGGTCATTCTGACCGCTCGGTCATAATAGAAAACAAAAACAGTGTCTTAGTAATATTGAAGCTGGATTTGTGAAGTGACTTGTGTGTCTGACCCTCAGACCTGACGACTGAACTGACGTACCTGACCCCTGCTCTACGAGAAGACATGTATGTGTCTCACGCTCTGGCGCTTCGTGCTGCCTGGGCCCTCGGAAACTACCACCGCTTCTTCTTGCTCTACCGGAAAGCCCCGCGCATGGGGCCTTACCTCATCGACAAGTTTTTAGAGAGAGAGAGGAAGCTGGCACTCCGGGCCATACTCAAAACGTGAGTGAAGCACGGAGACTCCGATTCTCTCCTAATGTCTGCTGTGGTTGAAAACCGATTTAGGGCATATTACAGAAACCTGTCCAACTAGATTAAACAGAAATCTGTCCAAGTAGATTAATATGACCATATTTGTGCTTCTTTTGGCTCTTCGTACTTTGAGGCTAAACATTTCCTTCTTGTCTTCTCTCTCTTTCCCCTCTGCATCCCCTGTTTCCTCCACAGATTCAGACCGTCAGTACCGGTGGAGTATGTGCAGTCTAGCCTGGCCTTTGATTCTTTAGACACGTGCCAGGCCTTTCTGACGGGTGTCGGGGTGTCCTACCTGCCTTCTGACCCCACTAAGATAGACTGCAAAGCCAGTTCAGCTGGTCTGGCTGCTTCCTGATCTAAGGGGATCTTAGGGAGTGGGATCCTGGGAAGGAGGGAGGGAATGTGAGCGCTTTCCAAAGGAAAGATGGCAAGGCTATATAAGGGACCTAGTTCAGCACTGCCTAGGAAAGGAAGGGACGTAGTCTCACACACATACACTCTGAGATATGGTTAGGCAGACTTCTCGCTGTCTCTGATAGACTGGTATTGACCAAGCCTATCTCTCACCAGCCAACACCTCAGATACATGCTCATCAGGCACCTTCATTATTGGAATCACAGCAGTGACTTCACACACCCATAACGACCCATTCAGACTCCGACTGAATTGCATAGCACAGGCCCATGCGTTCAAGCACACTCAAGTTCTCCCCAGCCTGCACATGAGGTTAGCCTAGCGCACAGGCAGCCAGAGGCAGGCCAGTGTCAGGGTCTCCCAGGTGGCAGCGCTCCCTAGCAACACTATTGCTACGCTAACAGTGTTCTGTTCTCATGTCTTTTTCTTCCCCTTCAAGCCAGCAGCCTCAAAGCTCAAGAGAAGACAAAAGCCCTCCACAGCCTAAAGAAAGAAAGCAAGCAAGCAAGCCCAAGAGAAGAGTGTCTGGTGAAAGGTCATATCCTGTTTCCTGTTGGCGATGTGATCCAATGTGCGCCGCCCAGCCCACAGAGACTTTTGTCCCACAGTGTTTCGCAGAGATGTTCGGCCGCAGCAGCTCCATAGCCAGTGTGAAGAAGATGGTGGTTTGTATGCCCTAACCTGCCCCGCACACCCCCTCTCAGAGATGTCTACAGTGTACCCAGCGCCATGTTATGGTGGGGTGTGGGGGGGTGTCGTCTATTCTCACCCTTCCCTCCACTGTGCTCCCCCCCCCCCCCCATGTCCTCTGCCTTGTGATCTGTGAAGCTGTTTGTTGACTGAGAAAGCCAAGAGGCTTGGAGCTAGCCTTTAGTGCTAGTGGGCCATACCATACCTGGTGCAAGAGCCTCTACCCCACCCAGTCGTACCACATGGGGAAAAAAAGGCCCCTTTCTAACCAGGTGTCACAGCTTGAGAAAATTGGGTATCCATCACTTGCTTGTCCACTTCTCACTCCCCTATTTAAAGTGAGCTAGGTTAGCCAAGTCACACAGCTGGTGCTAAGCATTGACTCTTGATTGTAGCTGTGGATGAAGTGTTAACGGAGATGTGTTTCCCTCATACACATGCTCACACACACGCAGCCAGCTACCTACTTACATCTAGACCCCTCGCAGATGCCACAGTCAATTAGGAGCGCCCACCCTCGTCCTGCTGCAAGTCATCGTAGGCCACAGTCCTAGCAAGTGTGATCAGGCTTATCTCCACCCCTCGCGTTAAGATGGCAGCCCAAGTTTTCCACCCGTGTAGAAGACAGATGCCGATTGCCACCCTTTGCAGCTCTCCAGAGGCCGCCGGCCTCCTCGCCATCCCCCAGGTGGCACCAGGCGTGGCACACCTCAGTGTGGCACCAGCTGCCACCAGTAGCTGTTGTCCATCACCAGGCCTCTACCTACCGGGTTTGTGACGTCCAGCTCCAGGCACAAGCTTGGAGGGCTTTGGGTTTGTATGTGTATGCCACTCCCCACAACACCTCACCCTTTTCCAGATACGAAGCACGTATGTACGTATGTATGTATGTCTGGTAAGAGAGAAAGGGACTTTACTGGCTGAGAGAAGAGGAGCAGATGACAACGCAGCAAGTATTCTGATGTGCTTGTGCTGTTTTTATGCTAGTCAGAATTTCTAATCAACTTTTTCAGAATTTAAATGATGCCCACAAAACAAACTACAGTATTAACCATTGCAAATATATCAGAATTAAACTGTAATTAGATTTGGTATTTAGAACAATATTTTCAAAATTATACCCCAATTAATTTGGTCATTTAGTAAAATTCATGAATTGAGTGTCCAATCCCAAAGCTTAGATAGTGTGGTTTTTAGTCTGTTCAGACTCACAGAAGATTGTAAGGACCAGTATTGTTATCTAACACTTTACATTTATATCTTGTCAATTCCTCATGAAGTAAGGTTGTAGTGGTTTGTCTGTTTGCTAATTTGAGATTATTTTGGTGAATACTTTAGACCCTTTGAACAGTATTTAAAGTATTTAGAAATGTTAATCTGCTGTAAAGAGTCTGCTGGTCAGTTTCTACAGAATTCTGGCAGAACTGAGTCTGTCCCCACAAATAGTTCACTTTTCATTCAGTGCCATCTTTCAGGACCAACGGTGTAATTGGCCACGTAGAGTCAGACTGTCGTAAAGCTCCCTCCACAGGTTCTAGAAGTGTAAATAGTGTACATAATGTTTTGTTTTTCTTTTTGTATTTTAATTTGTCCTTTATTTTTAGAGGGTAAGTGTATGAATGAAGCAGAATGATGTGACGATCTGTGTTTTGGTGGGTCAGCCCTAAAGCAGCTCCTGTTGTGCTGGTGTAGATGGGTCATCTCGGACCTCATATTGCATTTTTAGTAACGATTAGCAGAAACGACTGGAGCTGCTGCCGGTCTGAAGCTCCAATCAGAGATTGTACTTGCTAGGGCTCCAGGCAGCCTTTTGATGACTCGTGTCATGTGACAAGTCTCAGTGATAAAACGATAAAAGACTTTGACCCTGTCCTACATGGATAATGTTGAGATCAACCAGCAGCACTCCTAGTGAATAATGCCACCTATAGACTAACTTTTCTTTACAGGGATTGTAATAAAATGTTGATTTATTTTCTCAATAAACCAAATCTTTTTCTTGTCCTTTTGAAAAGCTAGCTTTGTTTAGTAGCATGTTGTCAGTCCCCTCACCCCACACCCTGCCTCTAATGCCACTGGGACGTTTCAGTCCATGTCACCCTGGTTATTCACCTATACCTAATCTTTCCCTTTTCCTCTTTCTAAGTTTTTCTCTTTTTTTCTGTCGCCACATTTGCTTATTTACAACAAATAGTTTTTTTTGTTGTTTCATTATTCATTAAATTTTTAGAAGTGTAATATTTTTAAGCATATGGTTCACTGACTGGCAAGAGAAAGATTTGGTTTAATGCTACCAAACAAGCACCTGCTGTTGCTTTCTTGTCTTGATACGTTTGATAATAAGCTGTGTTTGGTGGGGGTTTCCATCTTGATCCATTCATCTATGTAGAGTGCAAATGGCACTGATCTACATGAAATATCACTCCTCGTTAAGTGAAGGTGTATACCTGGCAGGTGTATACAATGTATGTAAAAGACTTTTGAAGAGTTTCTGCCCCTATCCACTGGAGTCAATTATAAAAATTGGTAGTAGTACTGATTTTTCTTTTTCTTCTGTTAGTAAGTCATATCCATCATTATTGTGCAAGTTTGCAGGAGAAGTTAAGATGTTTTAGCTTTATTTATTTATTTTTTTCATTTTACATTTAAAAAGTAAATGCACTGCTGAGAACGTAGTACTCTGTTCTAAATGTATGGCTTCTACTCTACTCTCTATCTACACTCTCTCTCTCTCCCATCCATCACTGATCTTTTACTTACTACAAGATTGTTCTCTGTCTCTGCAGTTTTGCATTTTGGGAGCAAAAGGAGGCTTCTGAAATAAAAGGGGGAGAACGCATCAGAGGAAAACTGGAAAAAGTTGTGGGCACTGGAAGACTTGCACCAACAGCTTAAGTCTCTGCCATGTTTTCAGGCTAATTGATCTTAAATGCCTCTGCACATGAAGATTGTGTTTTGGTGAATGCCGTTAGCTGTCTGTGTCCTGTTTGATTTTGTTTCCAACTAAAACACTACATTCTCTTATCCAGTCCGTAACCATGACTGCCAATTAACAACCAGCTACTGTTGTGTACCTGTAGCTTCAAAGACATTGAATTAAACTGAGCAATGCTGTTGGTTATATATTTTAAGTTTTTATTTCAGTCAGACAAAGTGTTTACTGTTTGTTCAGAAGTGTCTGCATCCATTGTTTTTCCCTTACCCTATCTGGTAGTGGTTTGCCATTGTTATTCCATTTGCTAATATATTAAGTAGCTCAATTGAGACAACAAATTAGTACTTAAATTCACCCTATTTGAAGGAATTTATTTTTGTTTTGTTGATTTTGGTTTGTTTTTTTTTGTTGTTTTTTTCACATCTGGGTAAAACCCTCAGTATTTTGGTGGTGCATAATCGATCTGGACATACAGTACTCTACAGATGTT